>NC_133181.1:57840000-57847500 GCF_049306965.1 Danio rerio | reverse complement strand
AATACAATTCATTTATTAATTTTCTTGTCGGATTAGCACCTTTATTTATCTGGGGTCGCCACAGCGGAATGAACCGCCAATTTATCAAGCACGTTTTTATGCAGCGGATGCCCTTCCAGCCACAACCCATCTATGGGAACACAAATAAAATATGAAATAAAAAGAAATAACATAATTACTCCATGCATGCATTTTCTGCCCAAATATCCAATCTAAATAAATCTCGACGCAGTGTCCTCCTGCTTATCACAGCCATTACTTCACAATCAAACACACAATCAGCCACGCTCACTGAGGTCATTTCCTAATTAATATTCATTAAATCAATTTCACACTTCAATATGGTGAGCTTGTACTAAAGCACCCTCACATGCCCTCTAAAATAAGGGTGTAATAGGACTCACGTGAAGTACAATTCCTCATTATGAGTCAGCATCAGAAGGTTTGGGTGACATTTTTATTACTCTGACTGGTAATTGAATTGGTATGAAAGGCTGAAGAGCTGCATTCAGTCCAGGCCACTGAGCTGCTTGTATCGAGAGAACACTGTGCTTTAGCACCTATCATGCTGCGCCAGAGCACAGCCATTGTTTCTTAATCAAAGCAATTAGAATCGATGAGCTTCCGTTTCATGTGCAATTCAGCCACAGGATCGTCCTGTTCAATAACAGGGTTAACCTTAAGAGATTTAGGCACAGATTTACAAACAGCTTGAACCAGCACAAACATTGTTTAGGCATTGAAAATATACAGATTGTGATTTACGTGGTGAGCTTTGGCATACAGTAGTCATTTGTAAGAATTTCCATTACAGACTAGTAGGGTTGGGTATCATTTGGGGTTGTTTCGATACCAGTGCTAATATATAGTATAATATCAGTCCCCCTAGTTTTTCACTATTAGTTTATGAAATTTTTTCCAAAAATTTGCGGATAATTTTGTGATTAAAATATATATAAAAATGTAAAAAATTATGTGTTTACTATATTAGATAGCCTACTATGTTAGGTGTGAAACTACGGAACCCCGGAAGGGACGTAGTGGGGGAGAAAAAAAATGGGTGGGTAAAAAAAAATGGGTAAAAGAAAAAAAAAATGGGTGGGAGGAAAATATATATTTCTAAGTTTTTTGCGTTCTCTCGCAAAGTTTTGCGTTCCCTCGCAAAGATGTTTTGCGTTCTCTCGCAAAGATGTTTTGCGTTCCCTCGCAAAGATGTTTTGCGTTCTCTCGCAAAACTGTTTCTCCACAAACACTTCCTGTTCACTGCACTCACGTAAACCCTCCCGTTTTTGCCGAAATTCTCCTGTATTTTACCATTCTATCCCATTTTCTTTACATTACTGTGCGTATGCTACCTATGAACCAGTGAATGCATGTATAAGCGCTGACTGACAGACGCGCTTCGTACAATAAACTGATCCCAGATCAGCGTGTGTACACGCCATTTACAGAGGAGCGGGTGTATGTTTAAACAGACAAATACACTGAATAATATGAAACATCTTCGTCCTGCATGTTTTATGTTAAACAGCTACTTTTCTCTTAAATGAGCACAAACAGTTTCTAAAGTAATGGACTGATTTCATTATAGATCTGTGCATTCTTACAGACACCTTTGTTATCAAACTAAACAAAACATGAGATACATTTGCTGCGCACTTGTTTGATAACAGAAGTGTCCCTTTAAATGGCGCGTACAGACGCTGATCTGGGATCAGTTTATTGTACGAAGCGCGTCTGTCAGTCAGCGCTTATACATGCATTCACTGGTTCAGAGGTTGCAAAGTGAAAGGCGACAATCAGCGCACAGTAATGTAAAGAAAGTGGGATAGAATGGTAAAATATGGGAGAATTTCAGCAAAAACGGGAGGGTTTACGTGAGTGCAGTGAACAGGAAGTGTTTGTGGAGAAACAGTTTTGCGAGAGAACGCAAAACATTTTTGCGAGGGAACGCAAAACATCTTTGCGAGGGAACGCAAAACAACTTTGCGAGGGAACGCAAAACATCTTTGCGAGATAACGCAAAACATCTTTGCGAGGGAACGCAAAACTTTGCGAGAGAACGCAAAAACTTAGAAATATATATTTTACTCCCACCCATTTTTTTCTTTCACCCATTATTTTTTTTTTCACCCACCAATTTTTTTCTCCTCCACTACGTCCCTTCCGGGGTTCCGTATGAAACAATGACACAAATCATAAAAATAAAGCTTTTTTATTTTGGTCTTTTGTCAAGATCTGAAACAGTAGGGATCAGGCTGTATAACTCTTATTTTTATCCACAAGCTTACTTTTTCTTAGATTTCACTCCCTGGAGCATCTGACATCGTCACACATAGGACATGTGTTAGGGCTTCCCCTACTGTAATACACCTAAAAGACTGATTGGCGTAAAACTCGTCAATGGCAGGGAAGCGTTTTCTCTCATTAACTGCAGGGAAAGAGTTTAAAAAATAATTTATCGATTTGGCGCACATCATAATAGGCTACCATCCATAAATGTAAAGCACAAATAATTTCCTTCAAATCGGTCAAGTCTTGCGGCCGTCATCTATGAAACAAGCTCATCTCCAGCTTTCTGTTTCATTGCTCCGTTTGCTCTAACTTTTGCAGTCTGAAGCGCCTCAAACGCACAAAACGCTCAATTCGCGCCACAAGATGCCTAATCGCATCTTTGCTATGATTTCACATGTAAATCACTTGTGTTTCATCTGCGTCTGCTTACCGCACACGCTGAAAACATCTCCACCTCCCATTCCATGTAATGGGGCAGGTAAGACGTAATTTATCGAAAGAAAAATCCAGAAATACATCATGTGCGCTGCGTATGCAACTTATAAGTCATGTAAAACAATTAATTGCAAACTGAAATAAATATAATCTGATTATATGGTTTAGACTTGGATGTTTTATGAAATAATTAAAACTATTTTTTTAATTAAGAATTTTGCAGGAACACAATCTTTGCAATTTTTTTGTTGATTTTTCATTGGAATCAGCGATTACGAAATCGGAAATAAATAGGGGGTCTGAAATATATCTTTTGGTCATTTGTTACCATGAATTTAGGATTTGCATTATGCTATTAACATTAAATTAGCTTACTACTAACCTGTGGAAAGGCTGCCATCAAAATCAGGGAACACCTTTTTTCTAGGGTTGGGTTTACATGGACATCAGTAATGGAATTATTTGCCTTAATCTGAATAAGACAATAATATGATTAAGATCTTTACATGAGTTGCATTTTAAATGTTCCTTTTTATTTTGCCGTTTTACATATTATAGCACACAGATTGATTAATGTCGCGTTACCAGGCTGTCCTTTGGAGTATTTACGGGTGTTTCATTTTTTCTTTTTAAAAATGTCGAAAGCTGTTAACGAGTGCATTCCTCTGTCGTTAAGTTAATTCCATTAGTCCATGTTTCAAGTTTGACGTGTTTCCTTCCTTACACATCCGCTTCAAGTTGCTGTCAAAATCCTTGCTTGAAAAACGTAGCCATACTTTACGCTTAAGCAAATTTTTATGAACGTGATCATGTGTGCTGATGAATCTGAATCGGGTGTGCGCTGTACTCTGCGCGTTGCCTATACGTGCGTGTGTTCCCTATGCAACAAGAACAAACCAAGTGTGCCACACGCCTGTTTTTGAGTGATGCTTCCGGCTGTTAGACACCAAACAAAGAAATTGGAAAGAAAATGGGCTAAGCTACTTTTTGGTAATTCTGCAGTAAAGCAGTAAAAAAGTGCACAAGACAAACCTTTTACACAATGACAGCAATTTATTTTAATTTCTGTCATTGTGCATTAATTAAAAGCAACTATTTTGTTGAGGGTTTTTTGTTGTTGTTGCTGATTTAGGTCTGTCTTGGATTAATAAATATTACACAAAACCAACAGTAAGTGGCAGAAAGGACCTGTCTTAATGAGTCATTCATTGAATCATTCATTCAAATGATTCGTTAGATCGCCCCCTGGGGGCTGGCTGCAGTATCATAAACTCCGCCTCCTCAGTGTTAATGAACGAGACTTGAGCACAAATAAAAAAAATACTTACACTTGCAACAAAATGTCTTGAAAGATGGTTTTGGTCAATTGAGGCACTGGTTATCACGCTGTCATAGGTGCAGATCTTCATTTTGGTAAACAGTATGTTTTTAGCTAATAGCTAATTTCTTAGGTAATGGCAAAATATACACCAAACATGGTGGCTCAGTGGTTAGCACTGTCGCCTCACAGCAAGAAGGTTGCTGGTTTAAGTCCCGGCTGGGTCAGTTGGCATTTCTGTGTGGAGTTTGCATGTTGTCGTGGGTTTCCCTAGGGTGCTTCGGCTTTCCCCACAGTCCAAAGACATGTGCTATAGGTGAATTGGGTAAGCTAAATTGGCCGCAGTGTGGCCTGGTCCTCTAAATTAGGGGGTTGAGCGTTGGGCTAACAACTCAACTTGTAAAAATTAGACAAATATGGTGCGGCTAAATATCAACTTTGATATAAATGGCCCTGGAAGTTAGTAAGTAATGTTAATTTATTATTTCGTTCTTTTCTTTTATAACAGAGTTGTGGACGTTTTGTCTGAGCTCAAACGCTTTCACCTCTCTGTGTAATAATTACCCATTCTTCATCAGAGTGTGACTAGACAGATTGGCCTGAGCCCATTTGCTCTAATTAAACACATGATCAATAATGCAGCTTTCTATTTCAATTACTCATCAGCCTAAAGATGCATTCCAGAGCAAATCAGGAAGCATCAAACTCGCTAAATATCCTTTTTAGAAATACTTTGTCTAATGCAATCATGTTTTTAATTAAACAAGAATGGCCCAATATCATGCATTTTTCAGACTTCATAAAGAGTCATTTGTAAAAGGTTGTTCCAGTCTGGGTTTTATTTATTTTTTGTCGTTGTCACTTGTTCACATCATTTTAATAAAAATGATCTGTAAAGCTACTTTTAAATAGTTAATATTATGAACTAAAGCATTAGGAAGACTTTAGTTTGCAGAACTAATTCATTGGCTAATTAAATAAGCATTATTTTTCTTATCATTGCACGTTAAACATGCAGAATTTGAGCATTACAGAATGTCCAAAACAATAGGTAAAAGCATCTTTGTTTGCAGTGCAAATAAGTAACACCAATTTCAATGTCTGTCAGCCTATAACATGCAAATCTGTAGACAAATAAGAAATTGGAAAGAAAATGGGCTAAGCTACTTTTTGGTAATTCTGCAGTAAAGCAGTAAAAAAGTGCACAAGACAAACCTTTTACACAATGACAGCAATTAATTTTAATTTCTGTCATTGTGCATTGATTAAAAGCAACTATTTTGTTGAGGGTTTTTTGTTGTTGTTGCTGATTTAGGTCTGTCTTGGATTAATAAATATTACACAAAACCCACAGTAAGTGGCAGAAAGGACCTGTCTTAATGAGTCATTCATTGAATCATTCATTCAAATGATTCGTTTAAAACGGATGGTCCATTTAGAAACACAGCAAATGACTCTATGAATGAATCAATATTACATCAATGATTTATTTTAAAAATAAAGTCATTCAGGAATGTGTAGAACTATATGCATTAGCAAAACAGATTTTGATTAAATCCCAATTCGATTTTTGTACCCGTTCCCCTTGGGCCTTGAAACAAAGTGTGAAGGGGAAGGGCTTCAAAATTTACCCCTAAGAAATGGGACAGCACTACAGCATATGTTTTATTTTTTTATTTTATTTTATTTTTATCTTCAGGAAATTCCTGAAAGCAACGATCTCATGTTAACATAGCAATATAATGTGGCAAAAAGATCGTAACTGTACGGTGCATCTAAACAAGGCCATATTTACAAGAAAACAACTTTAACATTATACCTGACTCTAAATCGGTCATTCCCAGCCACTAAACCTTTTCTGACAGGGGATTCGAGTGTCATCAAGTGCCAGAATGTTGTGGAACTGCTATACAGGAGTTATTATTAGGGATTATAGACAGCAACATTTATCAGGATTTCAAGAGTTTGCCCTTAGCTGATGATTGATTATGAAGCGTGTTTGGCATGCTGTCCCGGGAGAGAGCCGGAGCTTGTGAGATCCTCGAGCCCGGGGCTCCCCCCCATTGCAGGGCGAGAAGGGAGTCTGAGTTCAGGTAGGTCTCGAGAACTCCCCTGCTTGATAAGGTTGGAAGTAGATTATGAATGCTATGAAGTGTCTATCCTGTCAATTTAGTTTTGTCATTTACTTATGTTAAATGTTTTCGGTCTGTGGGAGGAAACCGGAGAGCCGGTGGAATACCACGCAAAAACAAGGAGAACATGCAAACTCCGCACAGAAACGCCAGGTTTGGTAAGGTGACTTGGCCAGGTAGTGTCTGAGCCAGTGAAATTCTTGCTGTGAGGCAATGATGCTAACCATTGGGCCTCCGTGCTGCCCTGGCAAGGAAAAGGGAGGAGTAAGGGTGGAAGGGGAGATTCTTCAAGACAAATATGGCTGAGGTAAGATACTCTGGTTATTCATAGTGGTTAAGAAGTCGTTGGGTTGGTGAATCAGTGTTAGCTAATGTGGACCAGCTGCTATCAATCATAAGCATGTGCTCCTCTTAAAATTAGTTTATAAATAAACTTCACTTCTTCCATTTTTACCATGACGGTAAAACACAAACGCAGTTATGAATCTTTTAAAACATATGGTTGTTTGTTGTAAAGATTTGTAATAATGACAAAAAAATACTAATTTGTGCATCTCCTTACTTCCGTGTGCACTCGTGCTACCATTGTGGCTGGTGTATTCTAGGAAATTTTTCTAAACCTTGGTTTCGAGTGTGGTCCTGAAAAATCTCAGTTTGAAGGGCTTTCTAGCCCTTCCCCTTATCCCTATGCTTTAGAGCTAAAGAGCATTGGGATTCCCATAACCCTTTACATGAATGTGCAAAATGAGAGGTAGGGGTTAAGGGGTAGGGCAAAGGGGGAAGAATTGGGATTTGGCCTATGCGTCTAAAATCTAACTCAAATTTGCAATTAGAGATTTGAAAAAATGCAGCTGTGATTTTACTAAACTATATGATTTCTAACAATAAAAACAAAAAGTCAAATAAGAATATAATTCACAATCAAACAAAAAGTACTCAGGGGTAGCTTAAATAATGTGTTGGTGCTCTTTGGGAAAGGGATTCATCAGAATAAACAGCAAAAATCAGTCCAAGGCACCCAATAAATGTGGAAAAATACATATAATTCACATTCATAATACTTCACACTCTTTCTGTCTGCATTATAATAGGATTCAGCACACAGTGAATGCTGAATATAATGTACATTGTATAAGTGTACAATGACAATAAAAGGCATTCTATTTTATTCTATTCTGTTCTGTTCTGTTCTGTTCTGTTCCGTTCCGTTCCGTTCCGTTCCATTCCATTCCATTCCATTCCATTCTATTCTATTCTATTCTATTCTATTCTATTCTATTCTATTCTATTCTATTCTATTCTATTCTATCCTAATGGACT
>NC_133181.1:57827500-57835000 GCF_049306965.1 Danio rerio | reverse complement strand
ATTTCCAGTTAGTTATATTGACAACGTTCGTGTTGTCGACAAAAAAAAAACACAGTTTGCAAGCTCTGCTGTGTATGTATTACGGTTGGCATGATAGACGATGGGCGCATCGCGATCCTCCGCCCCGCACCCGTTGCAAATCCGCTCGCGAAAAATACACACTCAGGCCCTGTTTACACTAATATGTTTTTGTTTTTAAATGGCAATTAAGAACGACAACGATCCACATCCCTACTGGCGTGTAGCATTTCTGAGCAGCCCTCCTTCCTCACTACCGCTGAAAACGCACATCACGTGACCACACACACTCAATCACACACAGACAAAGACGCACACACATTAGCCCCTTTCACACATACAGACCTGAGGTCTGTATGTGTGAACAGGTCCTTTTTGAAAATATCGGTAAATTCGTTCTGGCTATTTTCCGGAAAGAGAAGTTGTAACATTACCGGCAATTTGCCAGAATGCTGCGCTGTGTGAATGCAGAAGGAAGATTCCCGTAATAAGCGCGTGCACGTCTAGAACGTGCTGACGTGAGACGTCTGCTTTAGCCAATCACAACAGTCAGACGCATTTACGTCTGCGCGGTTTGTGAGGATAAAAGCCTTTGAATATTTTTCCAGACACATTTAGCTGCTATTATGAACATCTCGACATGCGAAAGTGATCCTGCGAAAGTTGTTCACAATACTGATCATCCACAGAGTTTGTAATTTAGTCAAACGTTTACAAATACAAGCGCAGCCGTTTAAAGCTCATTTGTGGTGAATGATGTCAGAATTTACCGGTATTTTGGAATAGATGTGTGAATGCTCTTTTCCGGAAAATTTCCGTAACGTCCTCGTCTGTGTGAACAGCGCTTTTTTGAATATACCAGTAAAGTCGTTCCGGAAATTTTCCAGAAATTTACCGGTATCACTGTGTAAAAGGGGCTATTGTCATGCGATCGAGACAGCGGGTCAAGGCAGTCAGCGAGTCAGTAGACTGCTTCCATCTTTTACTTTTACACAAGTACTTAGTCATTTTAGCGAACACCTCAGATACTGTTGGCTGGTTTCTGTTGGTTGTGGACCTTTTTTACCGACGCCATTATAACGACACAGATCACTGCCTATTCACGAGTCCCGCAGAAAAAAGTGATTGACAGGTTGTAATTATGTGTGTAACTTACCTTTATTCATTTACTGTATGATTTGTTTATGGGTATAACAAAGACCATGCAGGTCAGGTGTTTTAAACGGTAGGCTACTAATAATTAATTCGTTATTAATTAATTAATTATTCATAATTGAAAATCGAATCGAATCATGCCTTTAGAATCGAAAATGTAATCGAATCGAGGATTTGGAAGATCGTCACACCCTTACAAAAGACGCAATATGTGACTGGCCCTCAGTTAATAGCCTCAGCCATAGTTAATCCAGTGGCATGGTGTACAGTACAAGCTCGGAACTTCAAACTAGCACTCAGTTGGCATCACATTAAGTTGCAGCAGTTTTGTTCCATGCAGAAACACAATGTTGAGAAGCCTTCAAGATTAATTAACCGTGACTAGGGGCGGACTGGGACAAAAATTCAGCCCTGGCACTGTTGCCACACAAGCCCACATTACCACACTGACACAGCCCCACCCACAGACATGCACATTCACTATTTATTTTGGTGCACAGATGGTGAAATAAAATGACATTCTTGCCAGATTTTGATTATGTCCGTGTAACCTTGGATTGGGTTGGCCCATCTTGATACCAGGCGGCAGTTGCCGATTGGGCCAAATGCTTATCATTTATTATTATTATTTTTATTATCATCATCATAATATCACATCTAACTTAAAAACAATACATAATTTTTTTAAAAAAATGACCGGCCCACATTTGAAAATTGGTCCGGCCCTTCTGGCATTTGCCAGAATTGCCAGATGGCCAGTCCGCCCCTGACCGTGACGAATTAAATCACGGTTAATCGTGAAATAGGTTAATCGTTGCATGCCTACGTGTCACCCCTACATTCATTTTGATGACCTTCAATAAACATGTCATAGCAAAAACTGATAAACATAAGGCGTTCTCTGAAAGAAAAATAAAACAGCAACTACTGTAAAATATGTCCATGCTCTGTAAAACATCACTTGGGAAATGTCACTAAAAGAATGACAATCTGACAGGAGGGCTCCTAATTTTGTGTTCAGCTGTACGTTCTGTCTGAATAAATAAATGATCAAATCCGCCTTCTGCCTCTGCATGTGTACAGCTGTGGATGTGCGGGTCAGAGCGGCACGCGGCATTGACACGAGTCGTGTGAAAGGCCTTCAGAGAGTCTCGATGTGGGCCAGAGTTTCTGACTGGCCTAATTTGTTCGACCTTCGCAAGGGGAGAGAAAGGCACTGCGGAGGAGACTAGCGGCTTGTTAAAGAGACTCCCCTCGCAGCTGCTCGACGATGCTCTCTTCACCAGATTCTGACTGAAGCTCAAATCAGTGCACTTTCTGTGTGAATCTGCTGCTCATTTACTCTTATGGGCCGATCACACCGCTCTGAGAACGCACTGCCTTTTTTGGTTGAAAGTAATGCACTGCGCTTTTTATGTTGCTGGGCAACCACTGAATCAGCTGCTGTTGATATTGTTATAATTTTCATTCATACGTTGATTTTCTTTTCGGCTTAGTGCCTTTATTAATCTGGGGTCGCCACAGCGGAATGAACCGCCAACTTATCCAGCATATGTTTTACGCAGGGGATGCCCTTCCAGCTGCAACCCATCACTGGGAAACATCAATACACACTCTCACATTCATACACACACTCACGGTGACATTTCTGTGTAGAGTTTGTATGTTCTCTCCATGTTTGTGTGGGTTTCCTCTGGGTGGTCCAAATACATGTGTGGTATAGGTAAATTGGGTATGCTTCTGCTAAATTGTCTGTAGTGTATGTGTGTGAATGAGTGTGTGTGGATGTTTCTCAGTGATGGGTTGCAGCTGGAAGGACATCCAGTGCGTAAAACATATGTTGGATAAGTTGGTGGTTCATTCCACTGTGGCCACCCAAGATTATTAAAGGTACTAAGCCACAAAGAAAATGAATGAATGAATGAAAAAATTTAATTTTGTTTAGTTTGGCTTTATTTAAAAGTGTTAAAACTGCTATGGTCAATATTGTTATGCCTCTTAAAACATTTTATTCCCAACACTGTTGTCTACTTGCCTTATTACCCTAGCTTAGACTTTAAATTCACTTGAAACTGAATACTGATGTCTTGGAAAATAAGTAGTACAATATTAGTTATTGTCATCAAGATAACATGTTAAATAAATAAATAATGTTAAATAAATTACACATTTTTTTCATAACTGAAATAAATAATAAATATAAGCTTTTAAATTTAGATCAAAAACAATTAAAGCTTAGCAAACCGAAGCTGAAAAAAATATATATTTAAAAATATATGTATTTTTGGGAAATTATTAAAATAACAAAAGCCAAAGTTAAAACGGCATCTGAAAAAAACAAATAAACAAAAAGCTTAAAAAAATAAACTAAATATAACTAAAAACACAAATTTAAGCAACGGCCAGCATTTGGACCATTTGGATGAAAAAATAAATAAATAATTTATTAAATAAATAAATGCTAAATTAATAAATGCTGATATTGTGTAATTAAGAAAATATTGGTATTGTTCGATACAAATTTTATTTTTATTAACAATAATATAATAATATTTTTAATAATAAATATGATAGTTGATATTATTAATATTATTGGGCAGCATGGTGGCGCAGTGGGTAGCACAATCACCTCACAGCAAGAAGGTTGCTGGTTCGAGCCTCAGTTGGGTCAGTTAAAATTTCTGTTCGGAGTTTGCATGTTCTCTCCGTGTTTGCGTGGGTTTCCTCCGGGTGCTTCCATTTCCCCCAGTCCAAAGACATGCGCTTGTCAGGTTCCGTGTTTTCATCATGTACTCTCAAAAATAAAGGTATGGGAGGTGTCACTGGGGCAGTACCTTTTCAAAAGATACATATTTGTACCCAAAGAGTCTACAGTGGTACCTCAAAGGTGCAAATTAGTGCCCAAATGCACCTAAAAAGTACCTTTAAGGTACCACAATGGACCCTTCAGGTACAAAAGTACCTTTTGAAAAGGTTCTGCCCCAGTTACACCTCCTGTACCTTTATTTCTGAGAGTGTGTGACTTTCCCCATGTGTTCCTTTGTTCTGTTTCCCCCCCACCAGTCAGTCTTATGAGTTTCACCTGTGTTCATCCCCTGTGTGTGATCAGTTTAATCATCGCCAATGTATTTATAGTCCATGTATGTCATTCAGTCTTCGTCTGGTATTCTCTTTGTTGATGCTTGTTTTCACCCAATGTCATTCCTGTGTTTTTCCAAGTAAAAGTTTATCAATAAATCTACGCATTTGATAATCCTGCGATCCTGTGTCTTCCAGAAGTAAACCCAAGCATTACAGCGCTACAGGTGAATAAGCTAAATTGGCCCTAGTGTATATGAGTGTGTGCTAGAGTGTGTGGATGTTTCACAGTGATGGGTTGCAGCTGGAAGGGCATCTGCTGCGTAAAACATAAGCTGAATAATTTGGCGGTTCATTTCACTCTGGCGACCCCTGATTAATAAAGGGACTAAGCCGAATAGAAAATAAATGAATAAATTAATATTATTATTACAATTATTAGATTTATTTTTTATAATAATTAAACTGATTTATATAAAATAATAATATTTTTTATTTATAATTTACAATAATATAACAATAATAACTACTGTTGTTGTTATATATATATATATATATATATATATATATATATATATATATATATATATATATATATATATATATATATATATATATATATATATATATATATATATATACAGTTGAAGTCAGGGTTATTAGCCCCGTTTTGATTTTATTTTATTTTTTTATATATTTCCCAAATGATTTTTAACAGAGCAAGGAAATTTTCACAGTATGTCTGATAATATTTTTTCTTCTGGAGAAAGTCTTATTTGTTTCATTTTGGCTAGAATAAAAGCAGTTATTAATTTTTTTATAACCATTTTTAGGACAAAATTATGAGCCTCTTCAAGCTATTTTTTTTTTCGGTAGTCTACAAAACAAACCATCGTTATACAATAACTTGCCAATTACCCTAACCTGCCTAGTTCACCTTATTAACCTAGTTAAGCCTTTAAATGTCACTTTAAGTCCATCCACACTAAAGTTGTTAATTTAGATGCATGACAAATTTATAATTTGTGACCAACTAAACATGACTATTTGACCATCACTTCTGATCAGGCATCACAAACAGACAACCCCTTTAGTCCTAAACATGACCTCGAGCAATAAAACACAAACGCACAAGTCCACACTATTCATTTCTCTCACCAGCACCTGAAATAGCTGGGCTGGTGAGGTTCAGAAAGGTGGCTGACAGATAGAGCTACATTTTCACTGCCCCCAAACCAGATACAGAGATCCAAATCTAGGCCAGTGTGAGCGAGTACCCCAGAAAATGTCCGACCCACTGAGAAACAAGCACAGTGACTAATCACCTGGCTTTTGTGCTCTCTATCTTTAGCAGCAAATAAATCTGCAGTAAATTATATTCAAATCTGCTGCATTTGTGCACAACAAACTGGACACGATGTTGCTTTGAAGGTAGACGTCTGAAGGAATGCATTATTATGCTTTTTTATGTTCATTTTATGTTCACGCTTTCAGATGAAAACATGATCAGTGTTTATTTGGTCACTGGTCATTATACACTCACCGGCCACTTTATTAGGTACACCTGTTCAACTATTCGTTAACGCAAATCTCTAATCAGCCAACCACATGGCAGTAACTCAATGCATTTAGGCATGTAGAGATGGTCAAAATGATCTGCTGCAGTTCAAACTGAGCATCAGAATAGGGAAGAAAGCTTATTTAAGTGACTTTGAACGTGGCATGGTTGTTGGTGCCAGACGGGCTGGTCTGAGTATTTCAGAAACTGCTGATCTACTGGGATTTTCACACACAACCATCTCTAGGGTTTACAGAGAATGGTCTGAAAAAGAAAAAATATCCAGTGAGCGGCAGTTCTGTGGGTGCAAATGCCTTGTTGATGCCAGAGGTCAAAGGAGATTGGCCAGAGTGGTTCCAGCTGATAAAAAGGCAACAGTAACTTAAATACTGACTCGTTACAACAGAGGTCTTCAGAAGAGCATCTCTGAACACACAACACGTCCAACCTTGAGGCGGATGGGCTACAGCAGCAGAAGACCACACCGGGTGCCAGGTCAGCTAAAAACAGGTAACAGGCTACAATTCACACAGGCTCAGCAAAACTGGACAATAGAAGATTGATGAGTCTGATGAGTCTTGATTTCTGTTGTGACATCCGAAAAGTCGGGTCAGAATTTGGCATCAACAACATGAAAGCTTGCATTCATCCTGCTTTGTATTATTGGTTCAGGCTGCTGGTGGTGGTGTAATGGTGTGGGGATATTTTCTTGGCACACTTTGGGCTCATTAGTACCAATTGAGTATCGTGTCAACGCCACAGCCTACCAGAGTATTGTTGCTGACCATGTCCATCCCTTTAAGACCACAGTGTACTCATCTTCTGATGGCTACTTCAAGCAGGATAACGCACCATGTCATAAAGCGCGAATCATCTCAGACTGGTTTCTTGAACATGACAATGAGTTCACTGTACTCAAATGGTCTCTACAGTCACCAGATCTCAATCCAATAGAGCACCTTTGGAATGTGGTGGAACGGGAGATTCGCATCATGGATGCGCAGCTGGCAAATCTGCAGCAACTGCGTGATTCTATCATTTCGATATGGAACAAACAGTACCTTGTTAAATCTATGCTATGAAGGATTAAGGCAGTTCTGAGGGCAAAAATGGTCCAACCCTGTAGTAGTAAGATGTACCTAATAAAGTGGCCGGTGAGTGTATATTGTGTTTATATAGTTTTATCTCTAAAGTTATAAGACGCTGCATGTGAATAGGGTGAAAATGATGGTTATCATCATATTTTCTTTATTTTTTGATTTAATTAAAAAATGCAAATGTTTTTTGTATAACAAGTTTTCTAAAATGTAGTTTGAATATGCAAATGAGTCAGTTTTATTAAACGTGTACTAATTTGCATATAACTCAATCTTAAAAATATGAATATTGGATGAAGTCAGGTTAAGATCACAATGGAGAATTTGATTTTAGGCCAAATCGCCCAGTCCTAATCAGAATATAGTATATTAATATATTAATAAAGTGGAGAAATAAACTCATTTTGACAAGGCAAGATTTTAAAATAAAATCCACTGAAATAAATAAGAAAGTAAGACAAAGAGAAACACTTAAAAGAGTATTTTGGATGTTTTTTTTCTATTAGTCTGAAAAAAACACAACATCAACAGTGTTTTTGCCTGCAGTGTCACTCACAATTTCACATAAATTAGTATTCTGTTTAAAGCTAGAAC
>NC_133181.1:57795000-57825000 GCF_049306965.1 Danio rerio | reverse complement strand
ATAAGTTGGCGGTTCATTCCGCTGTGTCGACCCCAGATTAATAAAGGGACTAAGCCGAAAAGAAAATGAATGAATGAATAAATGTTCATCTAATGACTGGGCTGATGTCTGTGTTTACATGTCCAAAAACTGTGTTGCTATTGTTAACTTACAATATCATTTTCCTTCGGGTTAGTTCCTTATTTTTCAGGGGTCACCACAGCGGAATGAACCACCAACTATTTTGAAATATGTTTTACACAGCGGATGCCCTTCCAGCCGCAACCCACTACTGGGAAACACCTATACACTCTTGCACTCACACACACACACACACACACACACACACTACGGCCAATTTAGTTAATTCAATTCACCTATAACACATGTGTTTGGACTGTGGGAGAAACTGGAGCACCTGGAGGAAACTGTTGTCAAGCCAAAATGGGAAGAACATGCAAACGCCATACAGAAATGCCAAACACAGGACTTAAACCAGCAACCTTCTTGCTGTGAGGTGACAGTGCTAAGCACTGAGCCACAGTGCTGCCCTGTTCATTTACAGTAAACTAAAATAAAAAAGTATCAGTTAAATGATGTAAAATCCATTTTAAATGTAGATAAAATGCTTACATTTTCAAAACAGCGCACCCTTTTTTCAAAACTCTACAGACAATTCTCAAAACTGCACACACAAAATGCAAAATGCCTCACATCTGCTGCAAAATGTTACACTGCATTCAAAATGCCATAAACACACGTCAGAATGAAGCATATGCATCATATTTCAAGCACTTGTTTAATAATTTAACACTTTTGGATATCTAAATCTAAAGCTCTTTGCTCTTTCATTGGATTATATCCACATTTTAATACAGTGTTCTACAGTGACAGTAATCTACTGTAAACACTAATGCCATGAAGAAACACAAACTATTTATTAAGGCAAACAATGCTGTTGTATTCAGTAGATTACAAAAAACATAAAAAAAAAAAAAAAACATTTGAACATATATATATATATATTAGGGATGTAACGGTATCAGAATTTCACGATTCGGTAATACCTCGGTATGAATGTCACGGTACGGTATTTATTGAATCATTTACAGGAAAAAACAAAACTTATGAAAATACTCCAAAAAAGTGCCAAAAGTGTCAATGTGTCAACATACAAATTAGCCATCTATCTGTAAGCTTTGAAACAGGAACTTCAATTTTAATAACAAAAAAATATTAAACCATGTAAAAAAATAAAGTTTCAATTTAGTATTGTTGAAAACTCATCACATTCAACATTTAATCACTCACTCACTTAGATAGAGATGGGTTTAAAGGAAAATTATCATATAAATATAATCTGGTAAAAGCTGGTATCTCTGGGTATTTACAATGTCCCCTGCAACAGAAAAAAAAACCCCTCTCATTTGGGACTGAGGTTTCTGGGACAAGAGAGTTATGACTTGGCCCAGGTTGACAGCAGCGGGTAACGTTGTGCATTGTCTTTCCCCCACTTGAGAGGACAAACCATGAGTAAGATAGAGGTCTCATGTCTGCATCAATCTGAACAGTGTGCTGACAACACAGCTGATAAGAACTCGCGCGACAACACCGCTATTCAGTACGCGCGCGACAACACAGCTGATAAGAACTCGCGCGACAACACCGCTATTAGGTACGCGTGCCGCGACAACACCCGCTTTAGAGTTTTCCAGCTCTTTTTCATCCCTGCTTCTAGCAGCACACTCCATTTCCGCATTACTGGATCTGTAGCGACAACAGACCGCAAGGGATGATGGTCAAGCCTGGGCTGATGGGAATTGTAGTTTTCGCTACCTCCCGTTCGCTTCATTCGCCTGAGCAAATTTTCTCAGAAGACCTATAGTTTTACCGAGTCATGCGATTACGGTAATATCGAAAAAAATTAATATTATGACGGTATGACCGTCATAATATTATGACCGTATGACGGTATTTACAATACCGTTACATCCCTAATATATATATATATATATATATATATATATATATATATATATATATATATATATATATATATATATATATATATATATATATATATGCAAGCGTAAGGAAAATATGTCTAAAGGAAATCCCATTATCACAAGAAAATACATTTTTATAACATAACTGAGTGACCAAAGCATGCATGGAGCGCTCACCGGCCCTGCACGCACAACTTGACATGAATGAATCTGTTAACGATATAACTGTGCTGTTCTCACGGGTGCTGTCTGATATTGCACTGATGCTTTTGACACATACTGTACCACATGAAATGACAGGCGCATAAATGAAATGACTTAAAATTTCAGGCGCATATGCGATTAAAATGGTCGCAATTTCGAGCCCTGCTATTCTTTTCTAAAGGAATTTAAGATTTAGAAAAGGTGAATATGGGGGTAGGTAGAAAACTACAAATTGTGGATGGGCGTCAAACCAGTTTTTTTTTTTTTTTTTGGACCAGAACACCCACTTGATCTATTTACAGGCCTATACTACAGTAAAGCAGTGAATAGTTAGTGATCAGTTAAGAAATCAGTGTTTCTACATTTGAGAATTTTTAACAACATTCAAACATTTGAGTGTTTTAAAAAAAAGTGTTTTATGCAATTGAAAACTGAGTTCAAGGTTGAGAAACAGCTTTTGGTTTTGGAGATTTGAGGTTTAGTTTTGGATTTTAAGTGTAAAACTATCTTTGCATTTTGAGTGTAAAAAGTTTCAGAAATCGTGTGAAAATTTTTTTGTGTGTGAGCAGTTGGAAAAACTGTAAATAGAACATATGTAAACCAAAGGTATATTCATTAGAATACAGTAAAGAACACAATTGTGTTTAGAGGGAGTCTCGGGGGGAGAAGCGTCCATTGCCTGGAAAAGCACCATGTGGGCATACAATAGGGTCGGTCATCATACACTACAGTGCTAGGCTCAGAAGAATCCTCTATTCTTTTAGAATTTAGAAAAGGTGAATATGGGGTAGGTAAAAAAAAAAAAACAAATTGTGGATGGGTGGAAAACCAGTTTTTTTTTTTTTTTTTTTTAGGACCAGAACAGTCCAGTGTCCCATCATCATTGGCCTATAGACAAAAGCAGTGATTAGTTAGTGATCAGTGGGGCCAGACAGAATCGGCTGACATTTTGTGTTATATCTGCAAAGAATTTTGTGGAATAATTTTGGTAGTATCATAACTAAAAACGTAATATGTGGAATAAAATACCTTTTAACTTTTATTTAATGTTTACAATGCAAATCCAATTAGATCCACTATATTTGGTAGGTCTCACACAAAGCAAAGCAAGTCTCTCATGTAATATATAATAAAAGACAGAAAATATAAACAAATCATATTAATATTTTCATATTAGTCAATAATATTACTGAAATTGATTTAAAAACTGAATAAATATGAATAAATAAACAGAATCAATTATGGGCTAAAAATCTGTGGAAATCTGAGGAATTCTGCGTGCACAGACTCTGTGTGGGCCTAGTGATCAGTTAAGAAATTAGTGTTTCCACATGTAAGGAGTGTGTGTGTGCGACCTTGTGAATAAGTGTAGCATTTTGACTGGTTGTGTTTGGAAAAGGAGAGCAAGTGTCCTTGTTAGAGTTTTGTGTTTATGTAGAGAGTTGTTGGTACTGTTTTGATAAAAGAGTTTTATGCAATTAAAAACTGAATTCAAGGCTGAGAATGTGCAGAAATGTGCAAAAATTTTGAGAAATGTGCAATTTTGGCAATTGTTATGAATTTTGTGTCTAGAGTTTTGAAAATTGACAGCAGGGTTCTGAAAATTGTGGCAAAACGACAAAACAAACTGTAAAATAACACTTTTACCAAAAATTCAGTACATCAATGTACTGACACATAATAACACGCCTTTCTAGGAATATATATTTCAAAGTACCATGATTTCACCATAGTACATAGGGGTGTCACGATTTCGATTTTTAATCGAAATCGATCGAAATTTATGCTCAATTTCGATTATCGAATCAAAAAATAGAATCGCCCCCATGTCATGTCAGCTTGGCTTGCCAAGCGGGAAAAAACAGGCTTGTTGAAGTGCTTGTTAAACTGCAGAAGCAGGAGACCCGTCGACAAAACTTAAACCCTCTCCTCTTTCAATGAAGTCGCCGGTGTGTAAGCATTTTGGATTTCCAGTGAGTTATGTTGACAACGTTCGTGTTGTCGACAAAAAAAAAACACAGTTTTTCAAGCTCTGCTATGTACGTATTATGTACGGTTCGTCCGATAGACAACACCGGCATCGCAATCCTCCGCCTGCCCCCGTTGCAAATCAGCTCGCGAAAAGTACACACTCAGGCCCTGTTTACACTGTCTTTGTTTTTAAATGGCATTTTAGAACGACAACGATTTGACAAACACAGTGGCGTGTAGCATTTCTGAGCAGCCCTCCTTCCTCTCTACCTCTGAAAATGCACATCACGTGACCACACAGACACAGACGCACACACAGCCATGTGCTCGAGACAGCAGGTCCAGGCAGTCAGAGGACTGCTTCAATCTTTCACTCACTTGCACTTAGTCATTTTAGCGAACACCTCAGATACTGTTGGCTGGTTCCTGTTGGTTGTGCGTCTTTTTTACCGATGCCATTATAACGACACAGATCACTGCCTATTCACGAGTCCCGCAGAAAAAGTGATTGACAGGTGGTAATTATGTGTGTATCTTTCCTTTATTCATTTACTGTATGATTTGTTTATGGGTAAAACAAAGACCATCCAGGTCAGGTAGTTTAAACGGTAGGCTACAAATAATTAATTGGTCATTAATTAATTAATTATTCATAATCGGAAATCGAATCAAATCGTGCCTTTAGAATCGAAAATGTAATCGAATCGAGGATTTGGAGGATCGTGACACCCTTAATAGTACACCCCAAGCACTTCTATGTAAGAGATAAATAAGCACACACACATGGACACACATGCAGTGTAAAACGTCAGCAGACACTTCAGCTCCGTTTGTCTTAGTCAGAATTGGCAGTGGAGTGTAAAAGACCATTTTGAGCAATACTTGTGAGTGTGTGCGCATGTGTCCTGGGGGGATGGACACACACTGCACCAGTAGCTGTGCAGCAGTCTGCATGTGTTAGCCAGAGGCGCTGTGGCTATTTGCTAACGTTCACGCCTCATTTTACAGCACCGCTGCTTCACCTGACAGGTTATTGCTGCAAGATTATGTTACTGCAAATACAATATGTGAGGGTTTTGAAACAACGCACATCATTTGCATCATGTAGGAAGGTGCAGAAGCCATACAGGTAAGGGCCTGGAGCACTTTCTGTGAGAGTCGATTTGAATTTTTACTACTGATGGAAACAGTTTAGCTGCGTCCAAAATCTCAAATCTTCCCATCTATATTTCCAGATAAATAAAGGTCACTATTGATGTATGATTTGTTGGGACAGGGAAATATTACAACTATTAGAAATCTGGAATCTGAGAGTTCAAAAAATCTTAATACTGATTTAGTCACCTTTAAAGGTGTTGTATGTGAGTGTTTGACTCTTCTAAATCATAAAAATACCATACTATGTTTGCAGCTATTTAAGAAACATGCCAAGTGAACATTCTTATTTATCTGAAAAACAATGCTGCAGTCAGATATTCTGCTTTGAACATGTAAGTTACATGCCAGAACACTGTCTTTGTTACTTACTTACTTACTTACTTACTTCCTTCCTTTCTTTCTCTTTGATTCATTCATTCATTCAGGAAGGCTCTCAAAGCATGCGTCTGTGACCAAAATGTGACCTCCAATGGACAGTAGCAGCCTCCAAAATGAGACATAGATTTCTACATGGGGTAATAATAATAATAATAACAACAATTCCTTACATTTATACAGCGCTTTTCTAGACACTCAAAGGGCTTTACACATTAGGGGGAATCTCCTCATTCACCACCAGTGTGCAGCATCCACCTGGATGACGCGACGGCAGGCATATTGTGCAAGACCGCACACCACACACCAGCTGATTGGTGAAGAGGAGACAGTGATGAAGCCAATTTTGATATGGGGAGGGTTAGGAGGCCATGATGGACAGAGGCCAGTGGGCAGATTTGGCCAGGATGCCAGGATTAAAGCCCTACTCTTTTTCGAAGGACATCGTGGGATATTTCACGACCACAGGAAGTCAGGACCTCGGTTTAACATCTCATCTGAAAGACGCCGCTCAATGAGCAGTATAGAGTCCCCTTCACTACTGGGGCATTAGGACCTACACAGCACCCCCTGCTGGCCTCACTAACACCACTTTTGGCAGCAACATAGCTTTCCCATGTGGTCTTCCATCCAGGTACTGATCAAGCACAGCCCTTCCTAGCTTCAGAGGGCCACCATGTGAGAGTTGCAGAGAGCTAGCTGCCGGAGGTGGTTATTATTAGCAAATAATTTAAAAATTACGAGCATAAACATTAGTTGAGCAGGTAACATTGTAACCCATTTCCTAACAACACGCTATGTGACGAGATTTGCAGTGATGAGCAATTTGGCTGTTTGCACCAGACGAAACACGACAGAAGTTAAAATAGAGCCATTCAGAAGCACAGAATATGCACTCACTCATTAAATGGTAAGGTTTATAATCTAATTAATACTTAATAAACCAACACTCACATGTCTCAGTTCTGAAGTTCAATTTCAAACGGTTTATTTTATTTTCCAGATCTGAGGTGAACTATCTGCTGCTGCTTTCCGTAGTATGGCAATAAATGTCATGTAAAATGGCATTTAAACTGACAGTTTTCTGTTGTTCAGCTGCAAAAAAAGAAGCCGTTTCAAACATATCAATTCAAGGTGTTGGCTAGGACAAAAACTCCTTTTAATAAGGAAAATATTCCTTCTTTCGCGTGCTGTTGCTTTTATATAGAACACGGCTTAAATCAGCCTTGTTGGTCCTCAATCTGGCAACCTGTGCTTACGTTTGTTTTGATCCATAAATGCAATACCTAGTTCAACCACTGGGGTTCAAACTTACATACTGCACCTTTAAAGTTGTCCAGATTGCATTCTTTGCAATGCTTATTACTAATCAAATATTTAAGTTTTCAGCATGTGTTTTACGCAGCGGATGCCCTTCCAGCTGCAACCCATCACTGGGAAGCACTCTTACAATCTCATTCAATACTGACAATTTAGCTTACCCAATTCACCTGTACCGCATGTCTTTGGACTTGTGGTGGAAACCGGAGCACCTGGAGGAAACCCACGCCATCACAGAAAGAACATGCAAACTCCACACAGAAATGCCAACTGGCCCAGCCGAGGCTCAAACCAGCAACCTTCTTGCTGTGAGGTGACCACTGAGCCACCGCCCTTTACAGAAACAGAAAACAAAACTATTTCTAACATATAAAAAAGATTGTCTATAATATGTAACTCACTCAATATTAATAATCTTCTTTACTGAACTGTTGTATAAAATCAATATGATATGCCGTTTTATCAGAATACTTTTGGAGTCTCAAGAAGGATGCATGTTTATTTATTGCAAAAGGAAACAATACACTTAATAATGGCACTGATATTCACACCCTCTTGAAGATAATGCTGCTCACGGTTGCTAGCAGTTCTATGAACCTT
Organism: Danio rerio; assembly: GCF_049306965.1. Lineage (NCBI taxonomy): Eukaryota > Metazoa > Chordata > Actinopteri > Cypriniformes > Danionidae > Danio > Danio rerio. The sequence goes on along the minus strand of NC_133181.1, from coordinate 57,817,387 downwards.
CTCTGAACAAAACACCAGTAACCAAAGGAGGCGGAGTTAAGTGAAGGGTCAATAACGTATAAGCGTAAAATTGCTTTCTTGTTCTCCAACACTCACACACGCGCACACACACACACACACACACACACACACACACACACACACACACACACACACACGCTGATCTGATTCAGTCAGCATGCTGTTACATCTCGCAGCCTGAGGGCACTAAATCTACCAGCCCAGCACCTCGGCTGTCCGTACTAAATATTATGTTATAGAGCTGTCACGAACATGTCAAACAACATCATAACTGCTCGGTCATCAGTTCTGAGTAAGCTGACAGACAGGAGACGATCGCTGCTTTAATGTTTCTAATTTTTGCAAACAAATCACTTTTGTTTTATTCCATGCTGTGCCACATTACTAAAGGGACAGTTCACCAAAAAATAAAAACTGCTATCATTTATTTATCCTCTACTTGTTTCAAAGCTGTGAAAGTTTGTTCATCTAATGAACAAAAACGAAAATATAATTTCAGCAATTGATTCCCATAGTATTTTTGGTTCTGATTATGGATGTCAATATGCATCTTTGTTTGTGTTCAAGAAAAAAAAGCAATTAAAACATTTTGAAATGAGTAAATGATGAGGTCATTTTTATTTTCAGGTGCACTGTCCCTTTAATCATTTAGTTAAATTTCAGAATCATATCTCAAAGGTCACAATTGCAGATTATCATAATACAAATTATTAAAACTAGATTTTTTTGAGCTTCTACATTATTTTACTCACTAGATTAAAGCTTTACAAAATCTGTAAAGTTTTACAAAATGGAGATAAAATCAATAAATTATGCATTATTGCAATAAATAAATAAAAATAAATAAATGTATTCCTTCTTTAAAAAAAATAGGTCTCTTAATAAATCTGTAACATTAAAAAGCAATAGCAATTGATATGTTTATAAATAACTTTTTCATGTTTTACCCAGAGGCGCTGCTAGGGAGGAAGTTAGGACAATTCTATGGGCCCATGCACTTTTAGGGCCCCCAGATTTACTATTACAGGTGCCAACTCCAACACACAATCGATCCATCGGGCTCGCAGCTCTCAGCACCGCCCACACTCGTCACCGGTACCAAACCAACCAATCAGAGAGCTTTCACTACACGTTGCGATGTGTAGGCACATTTTTTAAGAGGTGCACGTCAGCGTCTGAACGTATCTCAAAAGAGTCAACTCACTGTCTGGGATGAATTAAATCTCTTCCAGTTTATAGATCTCCACGATATTGGAAAAAAACTGACAAGTTGCAATATTTTGTTTTGCATTATATTACATTATAAATATAATTTACCAGATGATTTGAATAAATCAACTAGAATGATCAAGTCTTTTTCTATTCAGTGCATCTGCATAAAATATAAAAATACAAGCATATATATATATATATATATATATATATATATATATATATATATATATATATATATATATATATATATATGCCAGAGCAAAAATAAAAGTTAAATACTTAGTGCTCTATGGTTTTCTATCAAGCCTAACAGTATTCAAATTCAAAAACTTAACAATCAAATGTAAAATAATATGGTCATCATTGTATAAATTAATATGTAAAAAATGACTAATATCTTTTGTCTTTAAATCTTTAATAAATAATCAAATCCTTCTACATGGCTACTGTAGATGCCGATATATCGATGCTCAGACAATATATTGTTCATCCCTAGTTTATATTCTGGCCTTCACTAAACACTGCAGTGACAATCACATCCATTAGTGCGTCAAACAAACCCAAAGCTTCAGAGCTTCCCTTCAGTCATTGTGAACGAATACATGTAGTGTTGAATTGTCAAACAAGGATTTGCATTTCTGCATTGCACACATGGAGCACTCAAGAGTTTACGTAGCCATTACCAGAGGACTGATTGATGTGACAGCGAAGATGCCGTTAAATCAAAGCTGCGTCAGAGCGAAAGGGGAAACACAGATGGATAGGTAAAGAGAAAGACAACGAGAACGTGACACCACTGCACCTGTACTACGCACTTTCAAATAGAGCTGCGTGAAAACTGAAAACCGGAAGTGATGAATAAAAAAAGTAAAGGCTACTACAGTAAGTTGGTGACTCTAAATAGCTTGCTCATGGAAGAACATTCATCATTCCTTCAATACAGCATTTCTGACAACAGATCAATTGGTTGAATAATACTGAACCAGCACTATAGCACAGTCTGAGAATCACTGACAAACATAGTATATGGCCCTTATGATTGCACCATTTCAGCCTTTTGAAAGGCTGGTCCTGATTACAGTGAGTAGACATTTAATAAAATAAAAAATAAAGTAAAACAAATAGAGTTTTTACACAACACTTAGCAAATCTGACCAAATCAAAGTAGGTGTTTTGAACAAGGAGTGGAATATCTAGTATAACCACTGGGTGTCAAACTTACTGCACGTTTAAAGGGACAGTTCAGTTACAGATTGTGTTTACACTTCACTTGTTCAAAACCCATTTAAGTCACAAAGTAGATCATTTGAAGAATGTTGTAAACTAGTAACCACTGTCTTCAACAGTATATATTTTGTTCCTAATATGGAAATCAATTCCTATTTCTTTCCAACATCTTAAAAAATACCTAATGTGTTGTTCAAAAGAATTATATTTAATATTTTTAGGTGAACTGTCACTTTAAATATGAGACCATTGCTGCATTAACTATATCCTATTGGGGTGGTCTTTTATGAAAGAGACGATATTAGCTTATAAAGCAAGAAAATTGAATGAGCACTGATGGTCATTTCACCCGAGTTGATCAGAAAAACCACAGGGAGACCCCTATGTTTTATGTGAACGCATCCCAATTTCAGCAAGACACGATTACAGCAGGCAAAGACCATTCAATTTCATGAGCCATCAAGCTGATATCCACTTTTAAAATCGCACAACACTCTAGAGAGCGAGAGACAGGGACAGAAAAATTGCAGGGATATATACTGTATATATACAGTGCTCAGCATTTATGAGCACACTCCTCATAGATCTTTGTTTTACATATTGTAAATGGTGCTTTACAATAATATATTTGTGCACAAGCATTAGATTAGTCAGTAAAAAAAGCCAAAAAACAAAACTGGAACTAATTTAAGAGAAAAACTTAAGATCACAGTCCAGAAATGAGTACATTTAAATAATACACTGGTAAAATATTAAATAACATTTTAATAAATAGAAAAAAACTATCAAATATATGTGAAATTTTGTAGTTTGTCATTTCTTTTGCAATAACTAATTTGAAATTAAATGTATTGTCTTTCTATTAATAGGTGACACAGTGGCACAGTGGGTAGTGGTTCAAGCCCCGGCTAGGTCAGTTGGCCAGGTGTCCTCCAGGTGCTCTGGTTTCCCCTACAGTCCAAAGACATGTGCTGTAGGCGAATTGTCTGTAGTATATGTGTGTATGTCCTGGTCGTCCAGAGATGCGTGTCTGAATACCATCGCTAGCTATCTAAGGTTGCAAGTTTCATCGTTACAAACATAATTCATTGATTTGCCATTTCCCAAATCCATTGTTTCAACGAACATTCGCAAACTTGCACGCTTGCAACTACACCTCTGGAGCTGTATTAGAAACATAGTTCCTGACGGGGTTCTATTCCCACTTATCCCCCCATGCCCTATTCATTTAAAACATACTAACATTTAAACTTGGAATTATTTAAAAAAATAAAAGCATTAGTCATCTCTCTTAGCTGTAATTTGCTTTCAAAGTATTTTTACAGTTCAGTTTTAGCGATCTTCATGTTTACAATTGCATTGCCTTCGCAGTGCACTTTGAAAACATTGAGGTCACTTTGAACACAGCCATCTAGGCCACCACGGAATCTGCGTGCGCAGAATTCCGCAGATTTTCCGCAGATTTCTAGCCCATCATTAATTCTGTTTATTTACTTGAGTAAATGTGTAAATCTGAATTTATTAAGTTTTTATTCAGTAATTTGTTACTTTTTATTTCATATATTAAGGTTTTAGTTATGATATTCCGCTGGATACTCCCAAAATAATTCTGCAGAAATCTGCAGATTTTTACCAAAATTCTCCGCAAAAATAGCAAAAAATGTCCGCAGATTCCGTCTGGCCCTTGGCTCATGATGAAAGCTATAGGTGACCTATTATTTTATAGTTTATAGTAATTTATAGTAACAGTTACTAAGTACCTGTACTGTATATGACATGGGCCTGTTGGTTAGAGCATTTCTGAAGTGGTTTGCATGTGTCAAATTGTAAAATTAGACCTTTTAAAAAATAAAAATAAATAAATATTATCCTACTTAATAATAATAATAATAATAATCATCATCATCATTAATATTATTAATGTTATTATTAAAGTAGGTTTTTTTCATTTCCTAATAAATAAAAAATATTACGTTTCATTTCTTAATACATTGTTTCATTAGTTATTTTTATGATTTATATGATATTAGAATACATGTTAGCTTTTGTAAGTGATTTAATGTTTTAAAATAAAATATGTAATGTTCTCAATAATATTAGTAAAGGAAACATTGGCTTTAAATGTGCCATTTACATATATTTCAATTAATATGGAAATCGAGTGCATGTTTTTACCAAAACTAATATTAGATTTTATTTTTAATGCGTGTGCGTGTAAAACAATATCATTTGCACAAAGAAATGATTGTTTTTTCTGTGGAGTTCTTACTCCACCCCGTTAAGAGCATCATTTCGGATGTTTTAAGTTATACCTAACATGGTTCAAACGATGGATCTGCGACAGAGAAACTACGGGTTTTAGGAAACACTCGTCACTACATCGTTCTTTTCTCAAACGATGCATATGATAGTTCAGCCGTGTGTTACTTCATTGTTTGGGAAACGCACCTCAGGTTGGGGGTTGAGCGTTGGGCTTACGACCCACCTCATAAAAGCTAGATGTTACGAAACACCAATATGATGCAGCTAAATATCAACGTTGATATAAATGGTCCTGGGACAAAGTATCTTTCTATTTCTAAAGATATTTGGTGACCAAAATAAACATGTATATACTGTAACTGTTTAATAAACCTGTTTTCTTTAAATGCATCAAAAGACATGGGCTATATTCACTTAGAAATGAAAAATATTCAAAAGGGGTTGTACTCATTCATGCTGAGCACTGTATAGATACCTTACAGATACCGCAAAATCTGCAGGCATCACCCAAAACACTGCAACAACAAAGACCAAACACAACCTGCTCAAAATTAGCGACTTGTTCTTGACGATAATAACAGTACACTATGAGTGTGTTGAGTTCTGATACTGCGTCATGATGACCCAAGTCCCATCAATTACTGTAAAACATTAAAAAAGGGGGCCGATGTTCTTCTTCAAACATTACCGGCCCCTGTGGAGCAGTACAAGAGCTTGATTTATTGCAGCATGGGGAAACGGTTTCACTCCACTGAATAGACTCCACATCCATCCATGTGTATGTGTATGCGTGTGTGTGTGTCCAATGCGGCGATGCCTCCTCTGTCTCACCTCTGCTTTGAGTAGAGCGAGGTCTACTCTGAATCTAAACGAGTGCCATTATTATGTGGAGCTCTCAAGGACTGACCCCAAGCACTTAGCAGAAGCGCATCGGCCCAAGGCACCTCCCATGTCTTCAATCTGTCTGCGCTTTCTTTCTCCAACACCGTTCAACATGGGCACCACCGCAATCAATGAGATCACCTCTTAAATTGCCTTTTCCTGTTATAGGCCCTCTCTTCGAGCTTGGGGAGTGTTTCTATGTGTGAAGGCAATGATGAGCCGTTGACTTTCGGCGCTGACCTCAGCGCAGTTTGCAACTTTTATAATTTACCCATTTAAAATGCAGATTGATGATGTGCTTAATAAGTTTATATCATCCTTCGCCAGCAGACTGGATGAGTAAATCTGCGCCTGTTGTCGGCAGAAAAGCTTGATCAGCGAAAAGATCAGCAGTGATCAGCAGCTAGTAGCAAGCTCTGCTGGACATCCACCCTAAATAGTCCGCAAAACCACTAGTACTGTGTGGCATAAATAATTCAGCAGGCGCTGCTGGGAGAACTGTGGAGCATTTGCGTGCAGATGAAATAAAAATGATGAAAACTTTATGTTTTAAAAGTGCATAAACATCCGAATGTTGATGTATTTCATCATGATGCGTGCACACATGTAGATAGATAGCGATAAACAGAGTTATCAAGAGGTGTATACTGATGTTGTGTGTACAAATTATGACTCAAGTTCTATTCTACGCACATCGGCCACTATTATGTAATGTGATACTGCAGCACTAGGACACTACGCACTCACACTCTGAGAAAGTTACACTCGCTGACAAAGATCTTCCTCTCTCTCTCTCTCCTCCCAGCAATACACCTTCATTTTTTTGTAATGACTATATTTAGCTTATGCTACACATATTACAAAGCTTCCCATGTGAAAATGCATAGCAAGGAAAGCATGCTTTATTATTAAAGAGAGATACTGTACTCACCTCTGTACCGTGTGTATCCTCAGCAGAGATGTACTGCACCAAGAGGAGGGTGGTGATGCGGAGGGGGGGGGTTGAAGAAAAACTTCGCAGAGCGCGCAGGGCACTTGGAGAGCTTAGAGGAGAAGAAGAAAGAAAAGTGACAAGAATCAAGACTTTTGCTTTATCCTCTTCTGTTGGAAATGTCAGATGTGTCCAAACACACACACACAACACACACACACACACTGCACTGATGTCTTCTGCGCTCCCCCCGCGCTCACGCACACATCCACGCACACACGATACTAGCTCGGATCGGGACAGATGCAGAGATGCTGGCATGCGCGCACACACACATTTCCTAGTCTCACACACCCTGCAATCGTTGCTCAGCAGCACCACAGCCCCTGGTGTTTCACTGCTGTATTTCCCGGCACTGAGCTGTCATTGGTTCAATCACGGCTCAATAAAAACTCCTCCCATTTCCAATTGGGTGAGGAGGGTTTTTTTTTTCTTCCATGGCTCACTCTGAAAGCCATCCCACCCCTCCTGCTTTTAGAAACCTGCGCTACATGTACGGGGGACTGGAGAATGCTGAGCTATGAAATTCGGGCAGGATGGAGTGAGAGGAAGAAAGCGGGAGGGGGCGGGGCGAAGAGGAGGCGCAGCAGCGAATCAATGAGCGGATGAGAGAGGCGCGAAAAACGCAGTGGACTTCAGGGAGCGCGGTCCCGCGAATCGCGCATATTACATAACACCTGAGTTTTACTGCTTTAAATTGTAATAAAAAAGATACCTCAACATTGTAAAAAACAAACAAACAAGGCGACCTTTGTGAACAGATTCAAAAGCAAATGACTCTTATGAGCCGGTTCTCTTAGTGAATCGAAAAAAGTGAGCAGATTAATACAACTAATAAGTGAATACTTATATGAGAGGATGTAATTCGTTAAATGATAATAAACCGTTTTAATTAGTCCTATAACATAGCCTATGCCTTGCTATGTGCTGTCCAGGTCGACGTGAACAAGGGGAGAATGAAACGTCACATTTATATGCACTAAACAAGAACGCAGTTAATTGATGATGAAAGCTTGAAAACCAAAATATCACCTCATAAATCATCGTATTTTAGATTCTGCATCAAACAATAAGGTCTTTGGATGTTCTGATATGGAAATTAAACTAAACAAATGCAGGCTTAATACTTACAGCTCCATAAACAGCATCATTTCATCTTCAGGCGTCGAAATAACCGTTGAAATTTAAAATAATAATTGGCGCCAAATCGCGCCTCCAGAGGTTTTACCTGACTCCTATATGGATGTATCATGCAACAACACATTTAAATTATTTTTAAAATAAGATATACCCAAGTAATTTTTAAGATTAAGTATGGCAAGCCGTTCTGACATTTAATTTATGCTAGTGTCTATTTTCATGTTACCAGTGCTTCATTTTTTTAGATATACTATCTCAGTGGTTCTCAAACGTTTTTCATCAAGTACCACCTCAGAAAAAAAATTGTCTCTCCAAGTACCACCAAAATGAGCAGTATTGAAATACAGTAGCATAGTAGGCCCAGTAAAGCAGCTACACCTCTGCATAGTTAAAAAATGTGGCAGATTACCTCAGAAATATAGGCTATATGGCATATTATTTACATCATTTTTGATCAATTTTGAAATGTGTGTAGCATGTACATGACATATTTTATTCCTCTGCATACCACTAGAAGGAAGCCACGTACCACTAGTGGTACACGTACCACAGTTTGAGAACCACTGTACTATCTCATTAAGTACTACTACCCGTTCTAAGTACTAGTGGATACTAGTGCTTATTCATTAGCTATAGTGTCTATTCTTTAGATAATAGTGCTTTTTAAACATATACTAGTGCTTAGTTCTTGTTTTTAGATAATAGTACACAGTATTTAATAGATAGGCTACTATTACTTATTCGAATAGTATCTAATAGGTACTAGTATTTATTCATTAGGTAGTAATTCTCATTAAGTAGATACTAGCTCTTATTTATTAGGTTTCAAAATATTCAAACATGCTTTTATTCTAACTGAAATAAAACAAATAAGATTTTCTCCAGAAGAAAAAAATATGATCAGAAATACTGCGAAAATTAAAATTCCCTTGCTCTGTTAAACATCGTTTGGGAAATATTTAAAAGGAAAAAAAATTCTGACTTCAACTGTATATATATATATATATATATATATATATATATATATATATATATATATATATATATATATATATATATATATATATATATTATAATATATATATATATATATATATATATATATATATATATATATATATATATATATATATATATATATATATATTATACTAATATAATACAAGTATAATATAAGTATTTTATTCATGAACATAAAATATTTATGTATATTAATTATTCAAATTAAATAAAATAGAATAACAATGTTGTGTGTGACTCCTAATAATCAAGCAAAGCCAATATAAAAATTTACAATTACAAGATGACTGCATTTTAATTCAGTATTATTAGATTATCAGTTACTTTGCAACATTATTAATTAAAAGGTAGTACTAATATCAAATTAAATTCTTAATTCATTTAAATGAAGAAACTGAACAAAACATTATTGGATAAATAAATAATAAATGATTAAACCAATTGCATTTATAAACATACTTGCCAGGTAATATGAGAAGATTTAATAAAGAATTTTACTTATTCTGGAACATTTACATATAACAGATAATATAAATGTATTCATAGCAGCATCAAAGTAAAAATACATCTATTATTGAGGAAATAAACTGAATTAATGGGTGAAAAGGTTGCAAACATACACTTTCCTTGATAAACAATAGCTTATTCCTATTCTTAATAACTTTAAGAATCATTTTTAAACTCAGAAAGCACTTCAGTACAGAAAGAGAAACATTTGGACACATACCCAGTACTGTAATAGTCTAAAATCAGAACGTGCAATGTTTATACTTTCATTTTGTAAATTTTCCAGAGAAGTCTCCTATTCATTCAAAGGTAAACCGAACTAAAATACACATTGTGACGTCTATAAAGGGTCTATAAAAAAAGATTTAAAAATTTGCCTGCTTTTCGTTTGGCAGAACCACAGTTGTCCGATGGCTTGTCTAATTAACCTTACCAATATAATTAATCTGGTTTAGAGTAAAGAGGAAATCTAGTATCTTAAAAATAACTAGTAAAATATTATGTACTGTCATCATAAACAAAATAAGTTAGCTATTAAAACTGTTATATTTAAAAATATGTTGTAAAAATATTATCTCCATTAAACAGCACTTGGGAAATATTTCAAAATAAGTGTTAGAATTATTGCTGCTAATTTATTAATACACACACACACTCACACATGTAAAATCAAATCCCGGAAGTAAGTGTCTCAGGAGCAAAATGGCAGCCTCCTTCTCCTCCTCATACTTCCGGGGGGAGTAAACACAAGCCGAGCAGCTGCCGTAGACACGAATGGCATATCTTAAAGCAGTTTGGCTGCAGTAAATATAATAAGTCTTTGGCTGTGCTCTGTCTCCAGCCTGCTGTGCTCCAGCAGCATGTAACTTAATGTGCTCTATGTAAATTATTAAAGACTGATGGGACGTGCTGTAGAACTCACTCTCCAACAGAGCGATCCGTCCACACTCTCCTGAAGCTCATAATAACAGCAGCGGTTTTACAGTAACCATATCTCACACTGTCTAGAGCGGCTCTGTCTAATGAACTCTACTGTGTTTCTCACTTGTATGATGCTTAAGCAGATCAGCTGTATGATGTCAGTCCCCCCCCCCCCCCCCATCCGTTTGCAGACTGCTGCCTCAATACTAATTAAATGGGTTTGATGGAGTCCAATCCATCAACATCTAAAATCAATGAAATAAAGTCAGACCTTGGATGGCCAGCTGAATCAAATGTTGCACACAGAATGCTGGGTTGTTGTAACTCAACATTGGGTCAAATATTGACTCAACCGTTGGGTTAAAAAATGTGTAATTTAAATATTATAGCCACAGCCATATCACCCTGCAGCCCAAGACCGGTTACTCACTGAAGCTAAGCAGGGCTGAGCCTGGTCAGTACCTGGATGGGAGACCACTAGGGAACACTAGGTTGCTGTTGGAAGTGGTGTTAGTGAGGCCAGCAGGGGGCGCTCAACCTGAGGTCTATGTGAGTCCTAATGCCCAGGTAAAAAGTGAAGGGGACACTACATTGTCATTGGGTGCCGTCTTTCGGATGAGACGTTAAACCGAGGTCCTGACTCTCTGTGGTCATTAAAAATCCCATGGCACTTCTCGTGAAAGAGCAGGGGTGTAACCCCGGTGTCCTGTCCAAAGTCCCTCTATCGGCCCTTACGATCATGGCCTCCCAATCATTCCCTTCCACCGAATTGGCTCTATCACTGTCTCTCCACTCCACCAATAGCTGGTGTGTGGTGAGCGCACTGGCGCCGTTGTCCTGTGGCAGCCTTCGCATCATCCAAGTGGATGCTGCACACTGGTGGTGGTGTGGAGAGACCCCCCTCATGATTGTGAAGAGCTTTGGGTGTATGGCCATACACAATATATGCGCTATAAAAATACACATGACATTACATTACATTACATTAGTAATTTTTAAAAAATTACCATGATGTTGGATTGGTCCATATTTGGATTGGTCCAACATTGGGTTAAAACAACCCAGCATTTTGTAAAGCGTACACTTGTGTTCTTTATAGACATGATTGCAAATTCTTAAACAATTATAAAACGGACTGCATGCCTCAAGTTTAACACCATACATGTCTGCCTAATCAGAAATTTCTTATTTTATTTAAATTGTTTTGGTCACTTTATAATAAGGTTTCATAAGTTAATGTATTTACTAACGTGAACTAAGAATGAATAATAATGCATGGAATTTATTAATCATAGTTCAACATTTACTGTAGGCTACAAATGCTTTATATTGCACTGTGGGTTAACATGGATTAACAATAAACAACTTTATTTTCATTAGCTTATGTTAACATGATGAATACATAAACTAAATACATTGTTCATGGTTTGTTCATGCTAGTAAGTACATTATACATATTAGTACATTAACTAATATTAATTGATGCAATCTTATTGTAAAGTGTTATCATTCTGATTGTGTTAGTACAATGGTAGTGTAGTTTGATGGTGAAAAACTGTACATTTTTGGTCAAACCTTCCTTCTGCAATCTTATACCAAAAATGTAAATAGGGCAGTTTTAATAACAAAAAATGTGGGAGAGCGTTGCTTTTATATGATTGCATTGCATTGCTATATGGAGCAATTAAGCGTTGATATTAAATCAAAAGTAATTCACTAATGCTTGAAAATGAAGTGATTTAATGACAATAATTCTCCATGGTTACAACTGAAATGATAAAAACACATTTAATTATTAATTGTACCCAGCTTGAATGTAAAACAAAGTTACCTGAGAGAGAAGGAGAGACAGCGGGAGGGAGAAAGAGAAAGGGGGAGAGTGTGGGAGAGGGAGCAGGAAAAAAACAGAGCAAATTTTACCACTTGTTTTGTCTCTTTCTTAATCTTGGGACCAAAGCCCAAATACTGAGGCCTCGTTTACACTAATGCGTTTTAGTGTGAAAACATTTTGCTATGGTTACATCATCCGTCCACACTACGCCGGAGTTTTTGAGCGCCAAAAACGGAGCGTTTTGAAAACGCTGGAGAGGCTGTTTTCATTCTAAAACGCTGCTGCTCCGTCTCAGTGTGGATGAGGGAAAACGCATACATCTAAAAACAAAGGCGGGGCTGCTGAGATTCACTACCGGATTGGGGCTTTTGTGTCATTGCATATCCTTCCCTTATTCATCAAGCCCCTATCACATGACCATAACACATGGCTTTAACGCTCCTGGAAGACAACAGACCAGCCTTAACTGTAAACAACAACATAGACACAGAAATGCGAGCGTTGTTTGCACAATTGTCTATTTTAGGCGCCATTATGCAGTTAATCTCTGCCTTTTTTACAACAGCAGCTGCATATATTCGGTAGAACGCGCATGCCCAGAGTGCGTGAACGGTCACGTGATATACGTTTTTGGTGGCGTAATGTGAACAGAGACATGTTCAGAAACGCTAGGTGAAACGCTAGTGTGGACGCGAATCGTTTTTGATCTAAAACGCTGTTTTCAAACTAAAACGCACTCGTGTAAACAGGGCCTGAGACATACAAACTGACTAATCAACATGTGACCACATCGTAAAACCCCCAAAGTCCACATCCCAGTACCTGATCTTATCAGTATCTGCCTTTGAAATCTGTATGAACCTTCTTGGTGTAAAAGACATGTTTTGCCATATAAACAAACACATATGATAATTTACATTCCTACAGTAGAATCAGGTTAATAAAACCAACAGAAACTACACCAATGATCTGCACTCTTAAAAATGCTGGGTTGTTGTAGACAATGTGGGGTCAAATATGGACAAACTCCAACGTTGGTTTATTTTTGGTTTTAATTTTTCAATTAAATTTAAATGACAGTCGACATCAATAGCCTAGTGGTTAAGTGTGCCAACATATAGCACCATGGTGCTCATGGCAACTCGAGTTCGATTCCTGGTTTGAGGTCCTTTGTCGACCCTTCCCCTCTCTCTGCTCCCAATACTTTCCTGTCTGCAACCTCTACTGTCCTTTCCAAATAAAAACCTAAAAAAAATTAAATGACACTTTTTATCCAAGATGTTTGGTTTGTCCATTTGACCCAATATTGGGTTACAACAACCTAACGTTAGCATTTGTTTAATGTACCTTTACCTTATGTAAAGAGGCTACTGAATATAAATGTAATGATTAAAAACAACATTTTAGTTGATTTAAGCCAAAAATGTATATTTAACAACACTAAATATGACAAAAAATGGATTTTGATGAGCATAAATTAACAAAGTCATGGAAAATATCAGCAAAAAACAAAGTTGACACATTTCTCTGCTGGACTATTTTAATCATTTCAAATGGATTAACATTTAGTTAGATCATTTATTGTTTCATTTATTTTAATGATTAAAGCTCAGAATAATGTGTGTGTGTGTTAATATACAATCACCGGCCACTTTATTAGGTACACCTGTCCAATTGCTCTTTAATGCAAATTTCTAATCAGCCTATCACATGGCAGCAACTCAATTCATTTAGGCATTTAGACATGGTCAAGATGATCTGCTGCGGTTCAAACCGAGCATCAGAATAAGAAACAAAAGTGATTTAAGTGTTTCAGAAACTGCTGATCTACTTGGGTTTTCACGCACAATTATCTCTAGGGTTTACAGGGAAAAAAAAAAGAGGAAAAATCTGGAGAGAGGCAGTTCTGTGGGTGCAAATGCCTTGATGCCAGAGGTCAGAGGAGAATGGCCAGACTGGTTCCAGTTGATAGAAAGGCAACATTAACCCAAATAACCATTCGTTACAGCCGAGTTCTGCAGAAGAGCATCTCTGAACACACAACCTTAAGGCGGATAGGGTATAGCAGCATAGGACCACACTGGGTGCCACGTCATGCGGCATGTTACAATGCACTGAATCATCTCAGACTGGTTTCTTGAACATGACAATGAGTTCACTGTACTCAAATGGTCTCCATCCATAGTCACCAGATCTCAATCCAATAGAGCACCTTTGGACTGAGGTGGAACGGGAGATTCACATCATGGATGTGCAGCCGACAAATCTGCAGCAACTGCATGATGCTATCATGTCAATATGGAGTAAAATCTTTGAGGAATATTTCCGTTTCCTTGCTCAATCTATGCCTTAAAGGATTAAAGCAGTTCTGAATGCAAAAGTGGGTCCAACCAGGTGTACCTAATAAAGTGGCCGGTGAGTGTATATATAAATCTAATACATTGGATTTGATTTTTCTTCAAATTTATTAAAAATTCACTTGAAACATTAAAGATGACACTCAGCTTGCATTGAACTTGCTTTCTATTCTATTCTAATCAGCATACGAATGTTGTGGGTTTAGTTTTATGTTGTAGTTATTTATGTGTTGTGTGATTGTCACAGCCAGGCCAGGTTCTCCAAATCACAGTCACCTGAATACTAACCAGCCCCACACCCGCACATCACTCCCGCTCCATAAAAACCCTCACTCTGTGTCCGGCCTCATTGCTACACGAAGGACTGTAACCTCTCTACGGTCAGTCTTGTTTAAGCTAGTTCTAAGTTTACTTGCCTCTCTCCTTCCCCGTGATCTCCAGTGTCTGCGTCTTCCTTTCCTAGAGTTGTTTCTCCTAGTCCCTCCTCTGGTTTTCGTCGATTTCCCCATCCATATATTTGTCTGGCAGGTATTATTATTAGCTCTCAGGGTTTTCTTCCCAGTAACTATTTATTGAAGTGAATTGTATAAGTCTGGCAGAACGGTGACTCAGTGGGTAGCACTGTCACCTTACAGCAAGAAGGTCACTGGTTCGAGTTCCAGCTGAGTAAGTTGGCTTTTCTGTGCAGAGTTTGCATGTTCTCCCTGTGTTGGCGTGGGTTTCCTCTGGGTGCTACAGATGCGCTAGGTGACTTGGATGAACTAAAATGGCTGCAGTGTATGAGTGTTAATGTGAGAGTGTACGGGTGTTTCCTAGCACTGGGTTGTGGCTGGAAGGGCATCTGATGTGTAAAACATATGGCGGAATAGTTGGCGGTTCATTCCGCTGTGTTGACCTCTGATAATTAAAGGACTAAGCTGAAGGAAAATAAATGAATGAATTGAATAAGTGCTTTAGCAGCTGAATACTGGAAAGGGGTCTGGCTGCAGAGCAGGTGCAGTGCAATCTGGGCTGCATCCAATGCTTTTTAATGCGCTCACCTAACCCCACCCCTAACCCTACCCGTCACAGTGACGTCACTAGCTCCATTTGAGTGCATTGTGTCTGACATTGCATCGCTGAGTGATGCAATCTCAGCTTGCATCATAAAGGCTGCATCCAGATACTACTGGAATACTGACACTATTATTTTAGACTTTAGGCAGTTTGCATCAATGATTCAGTTTTTTTTACGCTTTATTACTATGCAGCTGCTTTGAATTTCTTTCTGTATAAAGTGCGACAAAAATAAAGATGATTTAACTTAGTTTGTTCCATTAACTGCATCATTAATTCCTTTGCATTTTAGTTTTTGTCAGGTAAACAGAGCAAACACATGGCGCTTTAGAAAATTGGCAGAATAATAACCTGCACAGAGTCCTGTAGAGTGTCAGACGAGTTTTATGAATGTCAAGCAGGTGTATCGGAGTGGCTGTATGATTAGATTTATTATTATTGAGGCAGCAGAAGAGTCTTCCGGGCCGTGGCAGATGTCCAAATCATCCTGTTTCTGTGCCTGCAGAGCCGTCCTTTGGCAAAGTGGGATGCAGCTTTTGGCCAGCACTATATATCTGACTGGTGAAAACTCAGGCTGCATGACGGAGCAAGAATTCCTGCATTAAGATCATTTACAGTGGCTCAATATGAAATGTAAGAGTGCCAGAAGAAAGCAAGCTGTTATTGTATTTTGGTTTACTGCACGTAATTATGACAGTCTGACAAGTCTAACATACTCTTATTATAGAACTGCAATAGCTGTTAAACCAAAATGCCTAACATTGATTGCCATGTAATTATTTTAGTACACTGTGCTTTACTTAATTTGAAGTCTAGAAACTGCCTAGCAACCACACTAAACACTCTGAACAGTTTAGCTTTTGTACTAAACAAAGGCCAAAAACCTGTAAAAATATTAATTATTCAAAGCAAATCTGAATTAATATAAAATATAAATATTAGATTAAAAAATTACAAAAGCAAAGTGAAAATTTTAATATTGTCTTAGGATCTGATTGTAATAAAAAGCTGATTTAAATACTAAACAATTCTAAAACTAAAAGTGACTAACTGAATAATGACAAACGAAAATATATTAACATTTTCAATGACTAAAACTGAAAATATAAAATAATATAAAAAATATAAAAATATAAAAATAAAAACTCACTTTAAAAATACCTGAAATTTACAAATAATATTGAAATAAATCCAACCACAGAGAGCATCTTGCTTACCTAGAAACTGCCTAGCAACCTAAAAGAACATTTTGGCAACTGCATAGCAACCATTAAAATATATTTAAATAATTATAAATTCTAAATTAAACAAAATTTTACTTAGTAGCATGCTTAGCAACCACTTTGTAAAGCTGTAGCAACAAAACATGACACTTTAGCAACCACCTTAACCAACCAGATCAACTGCTTTGAAGTTGCCCACCCTAGCAACCACTTTGTAAAGCTGTAGAAAAACATAACTCCTTGGCAAACACCTAAATCATCCAGATCAACTGCTTAAAAGTCGCATACTCTTCCAGAACACCCTAGCAACTGCCTATCAACCACTTTGTAAAGCTGTAGCAACAAAACAAACTACTTCAGCAACCACCGAACCAACCAGATCAACTGCTTTGATGTCGCCTATCCCTCTAGAACACCCTAGCAACTGCCTAGCAACTACTAAGCTATAGCAACAGTAAATGACACTTTAACACCCACCTTAACCAACCAGATCAACTGTTTGGAAGTCACCTATGCATAATGAACACCCTAGCAACTGCCTAGCAACCACTTTGTAAAGCTATAGCAACAAAACAACACTTTAGCAACAGCCTAAACCAAACAGATCAACTGTTTGGAAGTCACCTATCCATAAGGAACACCCTAGCAACTGCTTAGCAACCTCTTTATAAAGCTGTAGCAACAAAACAACACTTGAGCAACAACCCAGATGTTCTGCTTTGAAGTTACCTACCCTAGCAACTGCCTAGCAACCACTTTGTAAAGCTGTAGTAATAAAACAACACTTTAGCAACCACCTAAACCTACCAGATTTTTTGCATTGAAGTTGCCTACCATCCCAGAACACCCTAGCAACAGCCTAGTAACCATTTTGTAAAGCTGTAGCAGCAAAACAACACTTTAGCTACCACCTAAACAAACCAGATCAACTGTTTCGAAGTCACCTACCCTAGCAACTGTCTCTAGCAACCACTTTGTAAAGCTGAAACCAAACATAATTCCTCAGCAACCACCTAAATCAACCGAATCCACTGCTTGAAAGTCGCCTACCCTTCCAGAACACCCTAGCAACTGCCTAGTAACCACTTTGTAAAGTTGTAGCAACAAAACAACACTTTAGCAACAACCTAAACCGACCAGAGCAACTGCTTTGAAGTCAACAAACCTAGCAACTGCCTAGCAACCACTTTGTAAAGCCGTAGCAAAACATTACTCCTTAGCAACCACCTCAACAAACCCGATTAACTGCTTTGATGTCGCCTACCCTCCCAGAACACCATAGCTACAGCATAGTAACCATTTTGTAAAGCTGTAGAAACAAAACAACACTTTAGCTACCACCTGAACCAACCAGATCAACTGCTTTGAAGTCGACTAAACTAGCAACTGCTTAGCAACCACTTTGTAAAGCTATAGCAACAAAACAACACTTTAGTAACCACCTAAACCAACTAGATCCACTGCTTTGAAGTCATTTACCCTAGCAACTGCCTAGCAACCAAACTGAGCACATCTTTTTTACCAGTTGAGCGTCGATACCAGTCTCACATTACCAAACTTCACAGATGAGGCTGTTTATGCACACAATATTCCAGTAATACATTTGTCAGAACGTTGTGAGCAAGCCTCAATGAGATTTTATTGAGTTTTGTGTCCACAAATTGAGTCGATGGCTGTCTGTGCATCTCTATATCATCAGATCTCATTGCCGCAGACAGAACATCCATTGAGCATCATTTGTTTGTCCAGCTGCGATGTCACAATAGTGACGCCGGCAGAATGACAAGAGACATAAACCTGAAACAATACAGCCGCCGCCATCATTCATCTGCCGGAGGAATCCTGCATGTGTTATCAGATTACAGTACAGCGCAGATGGAGAACCAGTCCTGCATTCAGCTTGTGCATGTTAAAGATTATAGAGATGACTTTAATCATAAGTAGTTCATTAGATTAAATCACTTATACAAACATAATAAAATAAATTAATTATAATAAATCAAGACATCCGGAATACAGTACTAATTCTTCTTCTTCTTCTTCTTCTTCTTCTTGTTACTATTAATTAAAGAAATATAGTATAATAATATTATAATTAATTATAAATTATTATTAATTAATAATATATATATATATATATATATATATATATATATATATATATATATATATATATATAATTTTATACAAAGGACTGTTAAAAAGAATATTTTGATGTTTTAATGTCTTGTTTTAACATCATTGCATAATTTAAATGTAACTATCATGATTGTGGATAAAAAATTAAATGTCTGATTATGTTTCCATTAATTATGTTAAAGTTAAATTATTAATTTATATTAAAATTAATTATTAATTATATTAAAGAAGGTCTACAAGATTTGATACAGTTTTGACTGTGAATGTACACTGTACACCCCAAAACTCAATTAAATATTAAAATAAAAAATATAAAAATTAATGAAAATAACATGTACAATAATAACAAAGCCAATTATTTACTATATACATTCTTATTATTATTCATTATAATAATAATAATAATAATACAATTTTAGTGTTCTTCATTATAATACATATGGGATAAGTTCTTGTTTTAAATGCCACGTCCTCTGTACACCACAATAATAATAATATTAATAATATTAATAACAATAATAATAATAATAATAGAATTCCAGTGTTGTTCGATATATTAAATAAATAAATAAAGTTGTACACCACAAAATTAAACTGGTCAATAATAATAATAATAATAATAATAATAATAGTAATAATAATAATAATAATAATAATAATAATAATAATAATATTAATAATAATAATAGTAATAATAATAATAATAATAATCATAATAATAATTTTAATTCATTAAATTGAAATGAATTAAGATAATTTGTATAAATAAAAATAAAATCAATTATTTACTATACAAATATTATTATTATTACTATTATCATTATTTTGTTAAATTCAATTAATAAAAATTGTAATTAATGCACTAGAAAAAATAGAAAGTAATGCCAACATGACACAGCGGATGCCCATCCAGACACAACCCAGTACTGGGAAATAGCCATACTCTCTCTCATTCACACACACACACACACACACACACACATTCATTCACTATTTAGTTTAAACGAATGTGTTTGGACTATGGGGGAAACCGGAGCACCCAGAGGAAACCCATACCAACATGGGGAGAACATGCAAACTGCACAGAAATGCCAAGGCCTAGCTGGGACTCAAACCAGCAATCTTCTTGCTGTGAGGTAACAGTGCAAACCCCTGAGCCATTGTGCCGCCCCTCAAAAACAACTTATTAACCCAAAATAATGCAAGGAATTTCATATATATGATGCATTAAAGCTCAAAGTCAGTCTTGTTGTTTTTCTCCACAGCAGCAGGGTTTCTGGAAGAGATTTCAGATTGAGGGCTCAGATTGTGATTTGTTGAACTGGTGACCTGCAGTCTGCAAACTCAATCCACAGATGAACTGAGCTTCAGATTCAATCAAAGTTTTGAGCATCTCAGAGTCTGCAGAATGTTCAGTGTGTGCTGAAGAAGTCAAGTGCTGGTGTGGGCTTAGAAGAAGCAAGTGTGGTGAGTGACTTGAGTGTCTGAAGGCCTTTTCAATCTGCTGTAGCGCTGCATGTTCCTTATACTGCAGTGACTAATTTAACTCAACTCAATAAACACGTAGCATGTAAATATTTAAAAATTAAAAACTGCTTTTATTCTAGCCGAAATAAAACAAATCAGACTTTCTCTAGAAGACAAAATATTATCAGACATACTGTGAAAAATTCCTTGCTCTGTTAAACATCATTTGGCATTTTATATATATATATATACACATACATACAGTACATACATATACATACACACACACACACACACACACACACACACACACACACACACACACATATATATATATATATATATAAAAAAATATATATATAAATAAATATAAATATATATATATATATATATATATATATATATATATATATATATATATATATATATATATAAATATATAAATATATATATATATATATATATATATATATATATATATATATAAATATATATATATATATATATATATATATATATATATATATATATATATATATATGAATATATACACACACACATATATATATATATATATATATATATATATATATATATATATATATATATATATATATGTTATTATTTATTTTAATTAAAATTGAATTAAAATTAGAATTTAATTTAATTAAAATAAAATTGTATCATTAAACCTCACAATTTCATCATATGCAGTATTTGTCATGTAAATATATTTTTAGTATGCTCTAAAATAGGCAGTGTTTGTTTTATCCCAGCGTTGGGTGAAATATGGACAAACCAAGTAAAGCAAGTGTGGTGAGTGACCAAGTTTCTCAACCCCTTTTCAATCTGCTGTAGCGCTGTGTGTTCTTTAAACTGCAGGGACTAATTGAACTCTGAGCACTGAGTCATAAGAGTGTTTCTTTTAGAATAGATTGATATTTTATTTCAGACTCAGTGAAATTGATCAGAAGTGTTTGCATACAGTAAATAGAATGTATTATTATTTATACATTTATTAAATACATTTCAAAAATATATAATGATGGCCCAAAATATATATTTGCTAAAATATATTATTAAACATATGTTTATGTAAATATCTTTTCTATAATATCTATTAAAAGTGAATTATAGTGCTTGTTCATGCTTTGGTTACATCACGGATTGATTACTGTAACTCTATCCTGGCATCCCTGATAGGCAATTTCATAGACTACAGTTAATTCAGAATTCAGCGGCTAGGATAGTTAACAGCTCGCGTGCTTCTGATCACATACTGAAACTCCAATTCTCTTTCATCTGCACTGGTTCCCTGTTAACATACAAAGCTCCTGTTAACATACAAAGCTCTTCATAACTTGGCACCTCACGACCTTTCTGATCTTCTTCATTGTACATGCGCTCACTGAGATGATCTTCTGCTGAACTGTTATCCGTTCCAAACTTTACGATGACGGCATTTGGTGGCAGGGCTTATAGTCGTACAGCACCAAAGTTATGGAATTTCCTGCCTTTGCACATTCGCCAGGTAGCACTATTTCCAATTTAAAATCTCAGATAAAACGTTTATGTTTAGGATAGCTTTTAATGATTTGCTGGTTTAATATTATGTTGATTGTTATTTTTACTGCTTGGATTTTAATGATGTGCTTGTAATATGCTCTGAGGTGGCAAGTTATTGTATAACGATGGTTTGTTCTGTAGACTATCGAAAAAAAAATTGCGTAAAGGGGATAATAATTTTGACCTTAAAATGGATTTAAAAAAATTAAAAACTGCTTTTATTCTAGCCGAAATAAAATAAATAAGACTTTCTCCAGAAGAAAAAATATTATCAGACATACTGTGAAAATTTCCTTGCTCTGTTAAACATTATATATATATATATATATATATATATATATATATATATATATATATATATATATATATATATATATATATATATATATGTGTGTGTGTGTGTGTGTGTGTGTGTGTGTGTGTGTGTTTATATAATTTTTTAAAAAAAATCTTTTTATTGTTTTTAGCATAAGAAATAATCAACAACATAAACAGAACATTAAAAAAAAAAAAAAACATAAATAAATAAAAAAAAAAAAAAAGGGGGGGGGGGGTTAAAAAG
>NC_133181.1:57652500-57787500 GCF_049306965.1 Danio rerio | reverse complement strand
TTTTGCATCTGAACTCTTCAATTGTTAAATGAATTTGTCCGTAAACAAAAAGCAAAACGATTAGAATAACCCATTCTTCCAGCAAGTACTATAGTCAAGCAGCTGCGTTAACACAGAGCTCGACTGATAAGCACACACTGCTGCATGCACACCAGCTATGTTATTCCAGCCTATCAGAACTGACGTCAGCACAGGAACACAAGATTTTCTCACCTTTTGCGAGGATCCCACATGTTTCTGCTCCTTATTTGGGACTAAAGAGCATGCAGAGAGGAAGAACAAGGAACAGGTGTGAGGAGGCCTGAAATAGTGCAAACACTTGCAGCAACACAAACTCAGCTTTACAGTGTGTTTTCAGGACGGACGTCTGAGGGCTCAGCATGCAGAGTCAGGAGGAGGTAATTTAGGCTACACGTATAGAGTCGTTAGGAGTTTAATTTATGAGGAATCGCCGGTCAGACGCGTCCCGCAGAGGAGTGATCTCCCAGTTTAGTGTCCGCCATGTAAGGTCAGGCCTCCAGCGGGAAGACAGATGTCTTGTCAAGGACCCAAATAGATGGACAGGCCGATATATTTTGGCTCTCCAAATGCAAAACCTTTCAAATGGTGCACATTCTCAACTCAAAATTCAATGTCTAGCCAGCGTCTAAGGCAGGGATGTCAAAGGTACGGCCCGCAAGTTATTTAATGCAGCCCACGAGAGGATTCTGTGAGCTGCAATTTTTCAATAAATATACTGCTGTTCCAATTGTGTCCACTGGATTGCGCAATAGCAAACTGTTAATTTCATCCGACTCAGAAGCCTGTATCAGTGTCAGTTTGACAGCCATCTCAGAGAGAAAGACCTCACTTCCCACACACAGACTTTACTTTATTTCTCATTTGCTGTGTATTATATTAATTTAATGATGTTAACATATTACATCCTTTATGCATATCTAAAATGCTTTGACAATACTGTAAATGTCATTCCAAAAGCAACTTGAGAGAGAGAGAGAGAGAGAGAAAGAGAGAGAGAGAGAATTAAGATATTGAAGATAGATAGAGATATTGAATAATATGATGTATTGTTGATATTTTATTTAATTATTATATATAAATAGCATCTTTTTTTTTTGCTACTACTATTTACTGTGTGTACCGTTTTTTTTTTTTTATTATATATGTATGTTGCTTTTTATGTAAACTTTATAACTGCTTTGGTAATACATTTGTAACAATTGTCATGCCAATAAAGCAATTATTGAATTGAATTGAGAGAGAGAGAGAGAGAGAGAGAGAGAGAGAGAGAGAGAGAGCATCCTTTATCTCTCAGTGGGTGCACATGGCTCCTAAATGGCATAAAAGTAAGAGAAATAGTGTATTTCAATTACTTCAACAGCCTTTTTAAAATAACTTTAACCCACTGAAAAGAACAGGTGTATAAAATTGTTATAATGAATAAAAGTCAAGTTAAAAATCACATTATTTTTTGTTTGTCGCATGTAGTTGACCATTTATTTGCTGTGGGAAAAAGGGGTCTTTCAATCCGGCTACCCCTGCAAGTGCACTTCAAACCTGTGGGAAGCCCTGCACACTGAGGAAATGTAACTATTTTATGTTTTGTCAGTTTAGTAGCTATTTCATACGAGCTCAGTCATATGAAAATGTATCATTTGAAAAAGGAGCCCTTTAGACGTTGATATTTGGTTGATTTTAGGTTGGATGTTGGACATTGACATCGGCCAGACGGGTTCTGACATTAACCTGATTTTCATTTCCAAGCAAAATGTAATGTCCCCACCTATAGAGTTAGATTTGTTCCTTTATTATTCAATCAAAAATACCTAGTTTAAAAAAAATATTAAGTATGTAGTATTAAAAAATAAAAGATTTCAAATAAAAACACGTTTAATTAAAAAAAACTTATGTCAATGATAATAAACTATTTTGGATTGCAAAAAATAAACAATTGTCCTATTATGCAGCTACCACAATTTCATTGCACACATTAATTTTGCTGTCTTTTCTGCTGTCATTAATTGCACGTCAATCTGACGTCAAGTTGACATCTTGTGCCTGCTGTTTTTTTTTTTTTTTTTTTTTTACTTTTTAAGGTTAGAAAGTTGGAAGAAAGATCAAGGTCCCTTAATTTAAAAGCATAAATAAATGGGGCAAAAATCAAAAAATCAAAACATGAATAAAAAATAGTCAAGTTATAACCTTAAATTTTATGATTTTGATCGCAATGCAATAATGTGCACCTTTTGTAAAGCTACTTTGAAACAATAATTATTGTGAAAAGCGCTATACAATAAACATGGATTAAATTGAATTAAATAATTCATTTAAAGTAACAGCAAATTGTATAAATTTTATGATGTTTTTATGCTCACCAAGGCTGTGAAAACAACGATGTTGATCTCGAATAATAATAATATATTATGTTAATATATTATGAAGTGCATCACATTACTGATGCAGCATTCCTTGCTTAACAAAAACTGCATTTCTTTTTAAAACTGAATCCTTGAAATCGTTTTTGATCACTTTAAAGTGTCCTTGATGAATAAAAGCATTCGTTTCTGTCAACGTGTGGAATGGTGTTGGAGTGCTGCAATACTGTGGTGCTTTACACCTCAGAACACATCTATAAATAGAGACTGACCTGCATGAATGTGGGTGTCCAACTTATTTCTTATCAGCATCAGCAATCACAGGCTCTGTTGACAAAGAAAACCAGAACACGCTTCAATACACAAGCTTTCGAAACCATTTTTAGCAGCCAAACAAACAGGAATGTGAGAGTTCTATAAAAATGCCATAGTAATTTATAGTACAGTAAGTACTACTGTATATTGTGTTTGAATCATTCTAAAGTAATGTACTTAAATGAATCGGTTGGAGTGATTCAATAGTTGCGACAGTAACTCAACAACAACTACAGTAATATAAACAAATCATCCAGTACTGAAGCAAAGAGCATAGAATCTCCAAGAGGCGACACTCTGTTGCTATTTGAGAAGCAGCCACTAGATGCCGCTAGTGTCACGTGGCGGCCATTTTGGAATAAAAAATTCCAATTGAACAACAGCACGGATAAAATATTGAGTTAAATATGAGCTAAAATGAGTACACATCTTCAGAAAAGTCAAATTTTAAACCAATTTCCCAATGAAAACAGACAATTTCCAAAATGTTGACAAGACTAAGTTTAATACATCTGATATTTAAAATATCTGTTTCACATATAACATAAAAGTAAGATTAACAAAATTATTTAATAACTTTTCTTTGTTTTTTCTCAAATTAGGGTGAAGCAAAAATGAGTATACACAACAAAAACGACATTATCTGGTAGTTTGTGGTAGAGGTCTGCGGTACATCTGCGGGAGCCATGGGACCCGACCAGTATTCTTGCGGCGTGGGAATAAATTTCCCAAAAAAGCATGGAAGCGGTCGGTAACTGGTGTAGTTTCAACGGTAGCGGGCGGTCTAACAATATCGCTCCCGACTCCCGAGCGAGCGTGCGTATGTATGTATATATGTATGTGTGTGAATGAGAGAGTGTGATGCTGTGTTTAGCTTGTTTGTTGCTGTCTATGTGTGTGTGTGTGTGTGTGTATGTGAATGAGAGAGGGAGCTTGGTGCTGTCTATGTGAGTGTGTGTGTGAATGAGAGAGCATGATGCTGTCTGTGTGTCACTTGCTTGGTGCTGTGTGTGTATGTGTGTGTGTGTTTATACAGACAACTTGTTATAGGCTGTCTGGACTCTGTAGCTATAGCTGGTTAGTTTTTGGTTCTGTTTGCCTCCCCCTCTCGGATCGGGCAGCGGGACAACAAATGCTGAATATAAGCGGCATGGGTTCGGACTAAAACCTGGCAGGAGCGGGATTCAAAATGTAATCCCGCGCAGATCTCTAGTTTGTGGCCTCCATGATTTTAATGGCAGAATTTAAAATCATGAATAAAAAATATTTATAATAAATAAATTAATTTGGAAAAAGTGGCTTTTTAAATAAAAACTTTATTTTATTTTTTTAATAGACAACACTGGAAAAAATACTTTGCACTATTATAATATAATACTCCAACTAAAATAACTGTTAATCAGTTATCAACATCTCATTCTGAAAGTCATGTTTATTTGATTTAACATGTCAGTATTAATATGTATTATGCCAGTGCATAAGCTATTAAATTAAAGTCATTTAAAGTAATTTCACCTAAAAGTGACAGTTTCAAAAAAACAAATATGGTTAATATATGGTTAACATTAGGTCTGTAAAATTAACTATTAAAAGTGCTGATAATCCACCAGTCTATGATTGTAAGTGTTGAATTGTCGACTTTCAGGTTGTATTTTAGCTTTGATTCATTGATTTATTAATTTTCTTGTCGGCTTAGTCCCTTTATTAATCCGGGGTCGCCACAGCGGAATGAACCGCCAACTTATCCAGCACGTTTTTACGCAGCGGATGCCCTTCCATCTCTGGGAAACATCCACACACACACACACACACACACACACACACACACACACACACACACACACACACACACACACACACACACACACACGCACACACACACACACACACACACACACACACACACACACACACACACACACACACTCATACACTACGGACAATTTAGCCAACCCAATTCACCTGTACCGCATGTCTTTGGACTACCACATGTCCGGAGGAAACCCACGCAGGGAGAACATGCAAACTCCACACAGAAACACCAACTGAGCCGAAGATGGGCGGTTCATATTCCCATCTTATTACCAGCAACCCAGCGACCTTCTTGCTGTGAGGCAACAGCACTACCTACTGCGCCACTGTGTCGCCTTCAGCTTTGATGCGTTTTGTAAATGAATGAATAAAAAACAAAGCAGCTGCTTGCCATCGCGACAGCAATAAGATCCAATGGACGACAGATCGCTTTCCTTACATAATAGCGGAATCGCTGGCCGCTGCTGTTGCAATGGAATGTTCTATTGAGAGTCGCCTCTTAGTAAATCTAAGCTCTTTGACTGTAGTTTTCGGGAACTATGGATAATTAATACTACAATGCACCACAGTTTACTGTAGTAAAACTAAATTATAATAAATTATAACAAGTTATTTATTACAGTTTATTAGTTCACTATAAAGAGTTGTTAAAACTACAACATATACTGTAAATACTACTAATATATTAGTATTTACAGCTGCTTGGCTGGTTTTAGCTGGTCAACTAACCTGGTTGTAAAGGGTTTTTGGCCATTTCCAGGCTGGTTTCCAGCCCAATCCAGCCTGGTCTTAGCTGGTCAGGCTGTAAAAAACTTGACATAGGACATAGCTGGTTTTGGCTGGGCCCCCAGTCTGGCTAGGTTGGTCAAGCTGGTTTCAGCTGGTCATCTCCCAGCCTGACCAGCAAAGACCAGGCTGGAAATGGCCAAAACCCCTCTAAAATAAGGCTGGTTGACCAGCTAAAACCAGCCAACTATCCTAGGCTGGTTTAAGCTGGATTTTTCAGCAAGTGTATATAAAAACATTAGCATTTAATAGACCATTTTTTGGAATGTAAACAAAAACAATATTCCCATCTTATTTCCAGTTTTACATTTTTGATTTCTAGAGCTTCCGAGAACACAAAAAGAGCCACATATTAATAAATAATGTTATGATAGCTGTTTTAACATAAAGATAGGGTTAAATCGCCTCTTGTTACAGTTATGAAACAGTTTGATAACAAGCAGGAAATGTTCATGGGCCAATGACATGACCACGTTGGTCAATAACTATACTATTTTCTATTTTCATGTTTGCAAGGAGTCATCGCTCATCTTCTCAACTTTCAAAAGGTCGTAGAACATTTTACAATAGCAATAAATAGATCCGACGGTAAGAGCACGTGAGGAGTGATAACTCGACGAGCATAAGAGCAGACACAGATCGGGTCAGGCATTTGTATAAACGCAGCTTAGCTTGGATTACGCTCATATTAGACGTCCATAAACTGATGCTTCATTTGATGACTTGGCGTAGAAAGGATCCCAATCATACAAGCCTGTTTATAACACACCGGAGATCATCTGACAGGATCAACATTTAACATATTTATCTTGCTAAATATAAACCGTATGACATTTACGTCAACAATGTTTTATGATTCGACACTCATTCCAGCATAACGATTTCATTATTTTCAGAAATGCAAAAGTCAAAGCTTAAAAGTCACCTGGACTGATTGTTAAAGGAATCCCAGCAGGCACACAAAGTCAAAAGATGTGAAATATTCAGTTAGATTCATTTGATGTCAGGTGACCAAAATTCAATTACTAACCAGTGTTTAAGGACAATTTTATTTTGATGTCTAATAACGACATCAAATGACGTTGATATTTGTTTGATTTTAGGTTGTGTTGTGACCAAAATCCATTGTTAAGCCAACATCTTAAACCAACCTCATATTGACGTCCAATACTGACATTTATTCATCAGGTATGGCAACCAAAATCCAATGTCTGATAGACATCATAGTGGTAACGTCCACACAACGTCAAGCTGTAACATCATTAGACGTTGATATTTGGTTGATTTTAGGGTGCAATGCAAAGTGACCAAAAACTAGTCTAAAAACACTGATGTCGGTCTGACGTTGGGTTCTGACCAAGCGGAAACCTCCCGCTCTCCCTCGTGAAGCCAATACGGAAGTAAATCTGTAACTGCCTGGCTCCAGGAAATGCAGATGTTCTCTGACTGCAATGCTAAATTGGCTAATTTTACAGCTGATAAAAACATCTTTACAGCAAAAGATGGCATTGGTGTATATAGTTAATATCACCCTTCATGACAACTGTGAGGAGGGTGAATTTTTTTATAACTCATCCATTTCGTTTTTATTAAGTTATATTAAGTCTGGCTACTTGAGTGGCAGCTTGGTCTCGCCGCTGGCTGTCTCATCACCTCAGCTGATTCCGGCTGATTAGCTGCCGAACTCGGCATATTCAACATATTTTTGATTTGTTTTTTGTGGCTTTACACAGTCAGTTGACTTTTGGAATTAATTCCTCCAATTATCAGATGATATGGCATGCTGTGTGCACTTAATTGTGCTCACAAACCATTCAAGTTGCCTTCAGTTTTCCAAGTGAGTGAAATTATATACTTATATACCATCTCTATAAATGTATTTGTTTTATTTAAGATCATTTATCATTTACATTTTTCTTTAGAGCTGTAATTCACTCCAGAATCTGACAGATTGATCAGCTGTAGGCTCTAGAACAGTCATCTGAAGCTTTGTCATACAGTCTTATGCCTGGATTTCATCAACAGCCTTGCATTTACTAACACAGACTATATTTGAATTGTTTGCGTTTTCCTACATGTTTGAGTTTCTTTCTTCTGTTGAACACAAAAGAAGATATTTTGAACCATTGACATCCATAGTAGGGGGAAAATTGCAATGGAAGTCAATAGCCACCAGTTTAAAATACACCCCAAGACATGCTGGGTAATTTAAACCCAAATTGGGTAAAATATGGACTAACTCATGGATTGGGTTAAATTTGGTTTAATTTATTTATTCATTCATTTTCTTTTCGGCTTAGTCGCTTTATTAAACAGAGGTCGGCACAACAGAATGAACAACTCATCAGGCAAATGTTTTACGTAGCGGATGCCCTTCCAGCCGCAACCCAACACTTCGAAACACCCACACACTTTTGCAAAGACTCACACACACACTACGGTCAATTTAGTTCATTTATTTCACCTATACCACATGTCTTTGGACTGTGGTGGAAACTGGAGCACCCAGAGGAAACCTAAGCTTAGACAGGGAGAACAAGCAAACTCCACATCGAAATGCCTACTGACCCAGCTTGGACTTGATCCTACAACTTTCTTGCTATGAGGCGATTGTGCTACCCACTGTTAGTCTATATTACACCCAGAATTTAGTTAAAATATAATATAATAATTAAGGCAGTTTGTTTAGAGTATACCTTCCTTTGTGTTCAACAGAACACAGAAACTCAAACCTGTTTGTATCAACCCTATCCGACCTCAGCCTTACCCAAATCAAATAATGCAGTTAATTAATATTACCCTGTAGTTTAATTAATATTAACCCTGTAACAAGGACATCTTAAAATTAAGTGCAACCAAATAATGTTATTACTGACCATTGGTGAGTAGAGCTGTCAATCAAGATCAAAACTATCACATACAGTTCAGTTGAGAGTAAAAATGGTCGCTGGTTCGAGCCTCAACTGGGTCAGTTGGCATCTCTGTGTGGAGTTTGCATGTTCTCTCGTGATTGCATGGGTTTCCTCTGGGTGCTCTGGTTTTGCCCACAAGTCCAAAGATATGTGCTATAGGTGAATTGGGTAGGCTAAATTTTCCGTATTGTGTGTGTGTGAATGTGAGAGTGTATGGGTGTTTCCTAGTGATGGGTTGCAGCTGGAAGGGCATTCGCTGTGTAAAACATATGCTGGATAAGTTGGCGGTTTATTCTGCTGTGGCAACCCGTGATTAATAAAGGTTACTAAGCTGAAAAAAAAAATGAATGAATGAATGAATGAATGAAAGCCTTACTTGATTTATCTTGGCTGGAACAAACTGTTTTTACATTTTAAGGTCAATACTAATACTATTAGCCACCTTAAGCATTTCTTTTCAATTATCAAAAGAACAAACTATAATGTTTAGAAATGTGTTGAAAAATTTTTCTTTCCATCAAACAGAAATTGGGGAAAGATTATATAAAACATAATTGAACGGGAGGGCTAATGATTCTGTACTCATGATGAGCAGAAATACTTCAAAAAGGCCAAAAGCAGAAGTCATTAATGTACATGTACTTACGTTTGACCTCCAGTTTACAGGTGACCACAGCCTCTCCGTGCTCATTCTTGGCCCTGCAGCTGTAGACGCCGCCGTCAAAGTTGCCAGGTTTGCGGATCTCTAGAGAGCAGATGCCCTGGTTGTTGATCTGCCTGAACTTGGGGTCGTCACCAATAATCATCTGATTCTTCAACCACTCGATCTTGGGCTGCAAACAAAACAGAACAATTATGTTACGTGCCACACATGGAGGAAGATGTTATGAACGAGCCATTTCTCACAATGATCAACAGTGTGATTCAAAAATGCATTTTTATCCACAGCGCCACGTGGGAAGTGAACTGAAAATGTGTTTGTGTTTTAAGTGGCTAAATTTCCTACATGTACTACCTGTCAAACATTTGAAATGGTGTCGTTTTTTTGGAAAGTCTCTCTTTAAAGTTGCATTTATTAGTATTTGTATTTTAAAATGCTGTTAAAGAGGCCCTATTATGCTTTTAAAAAAGGTCAATTTTTTGTTTTGTGGGTCTCCAACAACAGGCTGATATGCTCGCAAGTTCAAAAAACACTTTCATTAGCTGCATCTCAAATGTCACACTATGCACTCATGCACTATCTACTTATGAACTTACAAACTCAACAGCATATTATATGACTGTGGTGTTGCAGCCGAGGGAGGAGATTAAGGCACGCAGAAAGGCACGTAGAAACAGTGGGTGGGGAGGACTAGCCATAAAAGTGCAGAACAGCAAAACCGTGCAAAAATGTATAAAACATATAATGTATAAAAGGTATAATAAAAAAATCTGATGAATGTTTTGAGCTGCAACTTTACAGACACATTCTGGAGACGCAAATGATTCATAATAAATCTGAAAAAAAGGGTAACCTAGGTGCATTTTAAGTAACATAATGTGATGGTTGTTGTGTGATTCTAATCCAAGCTTTGACCATCTTATCCGGTTTGTTTTAGATTAGATTGGCGTTTTGTTAGATTAGTTTTAGTGTTTTGAGTTTTGTAGCTTAATTAATTTAATTCGGGTGTCGTGTACACTGAAGATCTCGGTTTTTATTTTGTTTTTCTTTTTGACGCCTAGTTTAGACTTTAGATTTAAGGATTGTTTTGTTTTGTTAATTTCTTTGATTTGGCTTACACTCATTGTTTTTGTTCAAAGATAATTGTAAATGTTTGTTTCTTTTTCCATTTATTACTGTTACATAATAATTGCTTCAACTATTGAGTAAAAAGCTTAAATAGAGAATTGATTCCTGCCTCAACATTACACCTATCTGCTATCTGAACATGCAGCTCAACTCCTTGTTCAAGCTCTTGTTCTCTCCAGACTGGACTATTGCAACTCTCTACTAGCCGGGCTCTTAGCTAGCTCTATCAAACCTCTTCAGATGCTCCAGAACGCAGCAGCACGAGTGGTCTTTAATGAACCTAAAAGAGCACATGTCACTCCGCTGCTCATCCGTTTGCACTGGCTGCCAGTTGCTGCCCGCATCAAATTCAAAGCTCTGATGTTTGCTTACAAAGCGATTTCTGGCTGCGCCTCTTCTTATCTGCTCT
The DNA here is from genome assembly GCF_049306965.1 of Danio rerio. Taxonomy (NCBI): domain Eukaryota; kingdom Metazoa; phylum Chordata; class Actinopteri; order Cypriniformes; family Danionidae; genus Danio; species Danio rerio. The sequence goes on along the minus strand of NC_133181.1, from coordinate 57,777,102 downwards.
CACTTCTGCAGATTTATGTGCCCTCCAGAAACTTGCGTTCTGTGAATGAACGTCGCCTCGTGGTTCCATCCCAAAGAGGGAAGAAATCACTTTCCTGAACTTTCACGCTCAATCTGCCCAGTTGGTGGAATTAACTCCCTAACTGCATTAGAACGGCAGAGTCACTCGCTGTCTTCCACTATTTAGTCTCCACTTTCCTTACTAATATGCAATTCCCTCTCTGACTCCTCCACTAACAAAAAAAAAAAAAAACACTAATGTTTTGCTTCTTACACTTTCTTTACACACCTGAAACTTGCCTACAGCACTTATTCATTGTTGCTCTTATAGTTGTGTAAATTGCTTCCTTGTCCTCATTTGTAAGTCGCTTTGGATAAAAGCCTCTGCTAAATGACTAAATGTAAATGTAAATACATCTGTCTCACCTAAACATTACAGCATCCCACTAAAACACGTTACAACTGTAAAACCCAAAAAAGTTAAGGTAACTCAAATCATTTGAGGAAACCGATTGCAACAAACCATTTAAGTTCAAAAACTAATGGGTCACACTTTACAATAATGTTCATTAGTTAATGTTAATTAATGCATTTACTAACATGAACAAACAATGAACAATACATTTACTAGTGTATTTGTTCAGGTTAGTTAACGTTAGTTAATGAAAATATAGTTGTTCATTGTTAGTTCATGTTAACTCACGGTGCATTAACTAATGTTAACAAGCATGGACTTGGAAGTTAATAATGCATTAGTAAATGTTCAATAATGATTAATAAATGCTGAACATGTGTTGTTCATGATTAGTTCATGTTAGTAAATGCATTAACTAATGAACCTTATTGTAAAGAGTTACCAACTAATCCTAATGAGTACTGTGAGCTTAATCTATTTGAGTAAATGAAGCAATTTGAGGACAGTAAAACCCAGTAAATGAAGTGAACTCAAACCAACTGAGTACTGTAAAACCCAATAAGTTAAGGCAACTTAAACCGTTTGAGGAAACGACTGCTATCACTGAAAAAAAGTGTTGCATGCAGAACTGATGCAAACAATTTATTTGTGTGGAATTTAAACAAACAAATTAAGTTTAATCATGTTCAGCTTAATTTGTTTGTTTAAATTCAACACAAATAAATTGTTTACAACCACTTAACGTAACAAAATTAAGTAAATGCAAGGAATCCGCTCTGAATAATTTTTTTAAGTAACCATTTGAGTTAATAAACTAATCTATATAAGTACTTTGAACCTATTTAGGTTGAAGTAATGAGGTATTTAATTAACTCATCACCTTTAACACTAAGTTCAAAACTCTTCAATTGAGTAGAATTAACTTTCAGTCAATTTTAAGTAAACTCAACTCATTTCATTAGATTAAGTATGTATGCAAAACAATTCCAAAATCCCATCAAGTAGTTTAATAGTAATGTAAAGTGCTGTACTTTCATGAACACAACATCGTATTGCCACTAGGTGTTCTATTCACTCACTATAGCCATTTTTATTTGCATTTGGCCCTTGGTGAGTGTTAAGTTTGGATGCTGATCTTTGCTATGCACACTTTCACTGTCATGGCCTCCGCATATCAGTGTTTGGAAGCTCATCCCTTCATAGTGATGCAGGAATCCCACTTATCCCGCTCACGCTGTTTCTCGTCTAGTTATCTTTCCCACTAGGAGTTGCACTATCTGTGCTGGTATGCTAGTGCTGGATTCCTACACTTCACTGCTCGCTCGCTCAAATCCAGACTGGTCAACAGCTCTTGATGGATTGATTCATGCACATAATATCAGCACCATATCTGCATTTATTTAATACTAGCATGAGGCTTGTTGGTTCATTATGATTAAATGGTTTTAACAGTTAGACCTGGAGGAGGTTATACAGAAATAAACATTAATAGTACACTGTAAAACCCAAAAAGTTAAGGCAACTCAAAGCATTTGAGGAAACCAATTTCAACAGACTTTTTGGGCTCTGACGGTCCATGTGCAGAGCGCAAAACGCAGGGCGCAAACGCTTTCAGGGCATGTGAGGACGCGTTTTTGCTAATTTAAGGACGGGAAATCTGCCTTGCGCCGTGGCGCGGGGTCTAAAAGGGTTGAGTTTATTTTCTTGAGTTATAGGTGTGTTTTGAGAATAAACCAATTAGAGTCAATTAGAGTAAATGCGCATTTCACTAGCAAACAGTAAACAGTTAACAGTTTTTTAACAGAAAACTGTTAAACAGAGCATCTACTGCGTGAGAATGAGAGGTAATGGAACTACTTTCACATTCGCTCTTGGATAGGGAAACCTTTACGCACAGACATCAATTAGTCTATAAATAAATACTTTTGTTTGTTGAGCGCAAATATTCGTTTCAAAACTATTTCTAAATTCAGTTCTAATTTCCAGCAAACGAATAAATGAACAATAATGACCAAGTGTGCTCAAAAACCTGAGTTATATCCTAAAACACATGCTGTGCCCCATATGGTCTAAAACCTGACAGGTGGGCAAATCTAAGCTTGTTTTTAATAAAACAAATATAAATATGGATACAATAAAAAAATACTGCTAATAATAATAACATTATACAAAAGCAAATTGTTATGAAAGAACTGAAAAAGCCTCCCGAGATGAAGAAGGCATAAAAGCAGTGATTTTTTATATTTATGTAGGCTAGAAAATAATATGTTTTGTAATATTTTAATCCTTTATATTTATATCCTATATCTATTCTTATTATATCCCTAATATTTAATTTTTTTCATATGTAAAGATATTTGCCTATTGCTCTCTTCTGCGTATTAAGCAGTGTGTAAGCGAGGTGCAACTCTGCGCCGGAGTTTAGACCGGGTTAGTTTTGGTCTAATGAAAAATCTATTATAGTTTCTCAAAATAGCAACGCGTCAGCGGTCCGCCTCAGAACGCCTTTCTTTTTAGACCAGAACGCCTATGGGCGCAAAAATGAGCGCTAATGCATTTGCTATTTAAACAGCGTAACACAACGCCTCAAAACGACTCTTGCGCCAAGCTGAAACTACCAAAAGACTATTGCGCCGCCCCACACTGCGCTGGGTGTATGATAGGGCCCTTTAAGTTCAAAAACTAACCCTAATGAGTACTGTGAACTTAATCTATTTGAGTAAACGAAGCAATTTGAGGACAGTAAAACCCAATAAATGAAGAGAACTCAAACCAACTGAGTACTGTAAAACAGTACTCAAAAAAAGGAAAACAGGAAACAGATTGCTACAAACCATTTGAGTTAAAAAACTAATCTATATGAGTACTGCGAACCTACTCCACTTACTTTGAAGTAATGAGATATTTAATTTACTCATTACCTTCAAAACTTCTTTCAAATGAGTAGAATTAACTTTCAGTCAATTATGAGTTGACTACACTTATTATATTTAATCAAGTTGACTGTTGGATTTTACAGTGTTTTTGTGTTTTTTTTCTTCATCCTCAATATCTAGTTTTTTTTCTTTCTAATTTTCTTTTATTTTTACCTGAAATCTTCAAAACTTCAAGTCTTTAGCTAATGCTCAAGTGCTTTTGCTGCTTGCACAGGTTGATATGATTGCTGCCTGAAGAGATATAGCTGCAGCCAGAAGTTCATGAGAATTATTTATAGTATGTATTAAATTACAAATTAAATAATATTTTATTAAAGTCTACCCCTATGCCAGCCCTAAAGCCTTACATCAATCTAAATACAGTAATTACAATGACAAATATTTATATTATTTATTTAATGACCCATTAATTGTATTTTATTAACATCTACCCCTACATCAGCCCTAAACCAAACCCTAACAGTAATGTAAAAACCGTAATTAAACAGAGTATTATTCATATTATTTATTAAAGTACTCTTTAAAATGTATTTTATTAACATCGATCCCTACCCCAACCCCAAACCCAACCATCACAGTAATCTAAAAATAGTAATTATACCAAGTATTATTCATGTTATTTATTGAATTACCCATTAAATTATATTTTATCAATGTCTACATCTACCCAAACCCTAAACTAAACCCTCACAGTAATGTAAAAACGGTAATTATACCAAGTATTGTTCATATTATTGATTAAATTACCCGTTAAATTGTATTTTATTACATCTACCCCTACCCAAACCCTAAACCCCATCATCACAGTAATGTAAATACAGTAATTACAACAGGTATTGTTTACATTATTTATTATTCTATTCATTAAATTGTATTTTATTAACGTCTATGTCTACCCAAACCCTCAACCCAACTCTTACAGTAATATAAAAAACGTAAATATACAGAGTATTATGCCTATTATTTATTAAATTACCCTATAAAATTATTTTATTAACATCGATCCCTACCCCAACCCAAACACAACCATCACAGTAATCTAAAAATAGAAATTATGTATTATTCATGTTATTTATTAAATTAACCTTTAAATTGTATTTTATCAATGTCTACATCTACCCAAACCCTAAACTAAACCCTCACAGTAATGTAAAAATGGTAATTATACCAAGTATTATTCATATTATTGATTGAATTACCCATTAAATTGTATTTTATTACATTTACCCCTACCCAACCCTAATCCCAACCATCACAGTAATGTAAATACAGTAATTACAACAGGTATTGTTTACATTATTTATCATTATATTTATTAAATTGTATTTTATTAACATCTATGTCTACCCAAACCCTCAACCCAACTCTTTCAGTAATATAAATAACGGTAAAAACCGTAATTATACAGAATATTATTCATATGATTTATTAAATTACCCTTTAAAATATATATATTTTTAACATCGATCCCTACCCCAACCCAAACACAACCATCACAGTAATCTAAAAATAGTAATTATGTATTATTCATGTTATTTATTAAATACCCATTAAATTGCATTTTATTAATGTCTACATCTACCCAAACCCTAAACTAAACCCTCACAGTAATGTAAAAACGGTAATTATACCAAGTATTATTCATATTATTTATTAAATTACCCATTAAATTGTATTTTATTAAGTCTACCCCTTCCCAACCATCACAGTAATGTAAATACAGTAGTTATAACAAGTATTATTCATATTATTTATTAATCTACTCATTAATTGTATTTTATTAACGTCTGTCTACCCCAGGCATGTCCAAACTACGGCCCGCGGGCCATCTGCGGCCCGCAATCAGTTTTGTGGCGGCCCGCGAGGCTTTTTATAAATATCAATAGAATCTGGCCCGCTATACAAAAATGAACGTAATTCAATAAATAACCACCGGGTATCGCTATTACATGCATTCAATTAAGCAGCAGTTCTTGTTATGATCGATCGATCTATCTATCTATCTATCTATCTATCTATCTATCTATCTATCTATCTATCTATCTATCGATCTATCGATCTATCGATCTATCTATCTATCTATCTATCTATCTATCTATCTATCTATCTATCTATCTATCTATCTACACACAGTTGAAGTCTGAATTATTAGCCCCTCTTTGATTTATTTCTTCTTTTTTAAATATTTCCCAAATGATGTTTAACAGAGCAAGGACATTTTTACAGTATGTCTGATAATATTTTTTCTTTTGGAGAAAGACTTTTGATTTATTTCGGCTAGAATAAAAAGCGGTTTAAATTTTTTTATGAACCATTTTAAGGTCAAAATTATTAGCCCCTTAAGTCTTCAGAACAAACCATTGTTATAAAATAACTTGCCTAATTACCTTAACTTGACTAGTTAACTTGATTACCCTAGTTAAGCCTTTAAATGTCACTTTAAGCTGTATAGAAGTGTCTTAAAAATATCTAGTCAAATATTATTTACTGTCATCATGGCAAAGATAAAATAAATCAGTTATTAGAAATGAGTTACTAAAACTATTATGTTTAGAAATGTGTGGAAAAAAATCTTCTCTCCGTTAAACAGAAATTGGGGAAAAAATAAACGGGGGCTAATAATTTAGGGGGGCTAACAATTCTGACTTCAACTGTATTTATATATAAATATATAAATATATAAATATATATATATATATATATATATATATATATATATATATATATATATATATATATATATATATATATATATATATATATATATATGCGTGTCTGTGTGATGTATGTAAAATTTGGCCCGCGAAAACGTTTGTTTTTCTGCATCTGGCCCTCGGCCCAAAAAGTTTGGACACCCCTGGTCTACCCAAACCCTCAACCCAACTCTTACAGTAATGTAAATACAGTAATTATACAGAGATTTATTTATATTATTTATTACATTACCCATTAAATTGCATTTTATAAACATCTACACCTACCCCTACACTCACAGTAATTTAAGAATATGAATTATTGTTGTACAGTGTAGCATAAATGATGCTATATTAATGTGAGTATCTGCAGCTGTATCCCTTCTAGAATCTACTTGTTGATACCCTTGTACACCTTTCAGCCAACATCAATCTTACAGCCTAAAGGTGAATTTCTATACAACTAGACACAAATGGCTATAATAGAGTTATAAAATGGGTAACACTTCATTTTGATGGTCCAGTTGAATATTAGTAGACTGTCTGCTTAATATCTGCTGATACTGCTCCTTCAACAGACATTTAACTGACTATAAGAAACTTTGTAAGTGAATGTCAACTTACACTAACCCTAACCTAACAGTCTACTTATAATCTAATGAGAATTAGTTGGCTTGTAGATGCAGTGTAACAGACTGTCAACTTAAGTGTGACCAAAAATGGCCCTGCTAATGAACGCCCCGTACCTTAGGGAATCCCCTGACGGCGCAAAGCAGCTTGGTGTTGTATCCGACAGTAGTGCTGCGGTCCTGCATGGGGGTGGTGAATTTGGGGGCCTCGCTGAAATCGTGCTCCTTGTACACTGGAGGCTTGTAGTCGATGCCTGAAACATGAGCATGAAGATCAGTTTAGTAACAATCAGTTTGACAGAAAGACACTGCAAGACGTTTCTTTGTTTCTGTAGAAAAAGGCATCAACAATCATAGGCTTGATTCACAGAGAATGCAAATAACAAGTAAAAGTCAAAATTATTCACCCTCCAGTGAATTATTGTTTCCTTTTAAAATATTTTCCAAGTGATGTTTATTCATTCATTCATTTTCTTGTCGGCTTAGTCCCTTTATTAATCCGGGGTCTCCCCAGCGGAATGAACCTCCAACTTATCCAGCACATTTTTACGCAGCGGATGCCCTTCCAGCCACAACCCATCTCTGGGAACCAAATGATGTTTAACAGAGCAAAATAATTTTTCACAGTTATCCTATAATATTTTTTCTTCTGGAGAAAGTCTGATTTGTTTTATTTTGCTAAAATAAAAGCAGTTTTTATTTTTTTGATACCTTTTAAGGTCAATATTATCAGCCCACTGATCAATCATGATCTTGATTCACAGAGCATGCAAGAACTGATCACAGTTCCGGATAGGCTAATCGGCAGGACCGGGAGAAATCCCAGTGGGCCGGTCCGTTTTTTGGCCGTGAGGGCCGGTGTCTCTAGCTGCTTGCACTCTCAGCAGTCGCACTTTTTTTCATTTTTTTTGTTTATTTGACCATAGCCTCAATCTTTTTATTTATTAATTTGCCGCAGCTCCGCGCTTTTTATTTATTTTCTCGCAGCCCCGTGAGCAAAATGCAGCCTGCAGGTTAATGATGACGTAATTATTATTTAACCCCAAACAGCGGCACCTTAGTGAATATATAAATTAGAATAATTAATATTAATGAATATTACACCTGCTCATTGAAAATCAGATGATTCACTTCATTAATAAATCTGCCTTTGTGGTCCAGTGGTCAGCATGTTGCGTTACCACACTGCAGGACCAGAGTTCAATCCTTACCTATCTAATTGAATTTATTTATTTGTTTTTTCATTTTTATTGTTAAGACATATAATACTGTTTGGGTTGTTGAACATTTCAACTTATAAAGGAGCTGTTTTCTTGAAAAATACGTGATCGTGTCATTAGAAACTGAATTGGAAATGACGTTATTTTATTATAGTCAGTCGTGAACTGAGGTGGGCCGGTCTAAGGCTTGAAACTCCAGAGCTGAAAAGAAGTCCCACACCGGCCCTGACTGATCAAACAAACAAACAAACAAACAAACAAACAAACAAACAAACAAACAAACAAACAAACAAACAAACAAACAAACAAACAAACAAACAAACAAACAAACAAACAAACAAACAAACAAATAAATAAATAAATAATTAATTAATTAAATAAATAAATAAATAAATAAATAAATATATTGTCATGTAGATCAGTGGTTCTCTAAGTGGGGGTCGTGGGACAATGAAGGGGGTCGCCTGGTGCTTTTCAAAAAATCTATTTCTTTTTATTAAACCATAAGAATTACCATATTTTATCCATAACCTATTGAAGAAAAACAATAGTTGTTTATAGTTACTATATACTATATAATTACAATAGTAGCTTATAGTTAGGCCCACTCAGAATCTGAGCGCGCAGAATTCCGCAGATTTTCCGCAGATTTCCACCGTTTTTTAGCCCATCATTAATTGTTTATTTACTTGAGTAAATGTGTGTAAATCTTATGCATTCTGTTTTTTAATTAATTTCAGTAATATTATTGATTAATATGAAAATGTTCATCTGATTTATGTATAATGCAGTTGTACAGTCATATTTCTGTCTTTTAGTAGATAAATTATTCGACAAACTTGCTTTACTTACCAAATAAAGTGAATCTAATCAAATTTGCATAGTAAACATTAAATAAAAGTTTAAAATAAATTATTATCGTACTGTACCTCTCAGTGGAAAAGGGTTATAATATGCATTAAGTTACTGTAAAAGTTTTAAAAGGACCCACAATGCAGTGCAAATTACAGTAGTCAACTTTAAAGAATGTATGTGGTATTTCACTGAATGTTTTTGCAGTAAACAACCATATAATTGCAGCAAAGTTTAACCAAATCAACCTAGTGAAGCCTTTAAATGTCACTTTAAGCTGAATACTAGTATCTTGAAAAATGTCTAGTCAAATATCATGTGCTGTCATCATGACAAGGATTAAAATAAATTAAAAATGAGCGATTAAAACTATTATGTTTAGAAATGTATATGAGAAGCTGGTTTACCTGTCTTCTGGATGGTTGCTGAGGTCTTTGTAGTGGTGGCTTCTTGGCTGATTCCACACTTGTTCTCAGTGAAGACCCTGAAGATGTAGGTGTTTCCCATGATCAGGTCTGAAATGGTGGCATTCAGTCTGTGATAATGCTCCAGTACTGTGAACCAGTCCTGAGAAGAGACCACAACACCAGTCAGTCAACTCCACCACTGCACAATGCATGTATCTATTTGCTTGACTATAGAAATAAGGTTGATAAAGAGACATTGTTTTGTTTTTTAAAACCCACCATTGGTTGAACAAACACACAACTCACACCACTGGTGGAGTCAGTCAGTGCTGTTCTGTAGATTTACACTGCAATAAATGCTTTCTATTATTCATTCATTTTCCTTCAGCTTAGACCCTTATTTATCAAGGGTTGCCACAGTGGAATGAACCGCCAACTACTCCAGCATATGTTTTACGCAGCGGACGCCCTTCCAGCTGCAACCCAGTACTGGGACTACATACACTATGGTCAGTTTTGTTTATTCAATTCAGCTATAGCACATGTGTTTGGACTGTGGGGGAAACCGGAGCATCCGGAGGATTCCCACTTCAACATGGGGAGAACATGCAAACTCCACACAAAAATGCCAACTGACCCAGCTGGGACTCAAACCTGAGACCATTTAACAGTTCAAAAATCTTTTCAAATGAGTAGAATTAACTTTCAGTCCATTTTGAGTTAACTACACTCATTTCATTTGATAAAGTTGACTGTTGGGTTTTACAGTGTGATACTTCAAAGCACTTTCTGGAATGACACAGTGGGCATGTTTTTGAAAAGCGATTGTAATGGCACAATGTCTAAAAAATGCAACTTTTGTCATAAATGTTATTAAATTTGTAGATATAACAAAGAATGTTAGCATATAATAATGTTTTTTACTTTATTTATATAATTAAGGGTGCAACTTTGGTTTGAAAATGTTTGGGTTGAACAATTGGGGAGATAATTTGTGATTTAATCCCCTTTTCTGCATTCACATATATTTAATCACTATAGAGTGATAGAAAATTTAGGAAAAGATAGGTTAATTAAACAATCTTAAAGGGATAGTTCACCAAAAATGTTAAATTGTGCTAGAATTTACTTACACTTGTTTAAAGTCTTTAGGATTTTGGAGAATGAAAACCTGTAACCATTGAGTCTTATAGTATTTGTATTTCCTAATTCGGAAGTCAATGGTTAGAGGTTTTCATTCTCCAAAATCTTAAAGATTTGAAACAAGTGTAAGTGTAAAGTGTAAACATCTAAACAAGTAAACAAGTAAAGTGTATGTGTAAAGTGTAAATATCTAAACAAGTAAAATGTAAGTGTAAAGTGTAAATATCTAAAAGAGTAAACAAGTAAAGTGTAGGTGTACAGTGTAAATATCTAAACAAGTAAACAAGTAAAGTGTAGGTTTAAAGTGTAAATATCTAAACAAGTAAACAAGTAAAGTGTAAGTGTAAAGTGTAAATATCTAAACAAGTAAACAAGTAAAGTGTGTGTGCAAAGTGAAAATATCTAAACAAGTAAAGTGTAAGTGTAAAGTGTAAATATCTAAAAAAGTAAAATGTACGTGTGAAGTGTAAATATCTAAACAAGTAAACAAGTAAAGTGTAAGTGTAAAGTGTAAATAACTAAGCAAGTAAAGTTTAGGTGTAAATTGTAAATATCTAAACAAGTAAACAAGTAAAGTGTAAGTGTAAAGTGAAAATATCTAAACAAGTAAAGTGTAAGTGTAAAGTGTAAATATCTAAACAAGTAAAATGTAAGTGTAAAGTGTAAATATCTAAACAAGTAAAATGTAAGTGTAAAGTGTAAATATCTAAACAAGTAAACAAGTAAAGTGTAGGTTTAAAGTGTAAATATCTAAGCAAGTAAAGTTTAGGTGTAAATTGTAAATATCTAAACAAGTAAACAAGTAAAGTGTGTTTGCAAAGTGTAAATATCTAAACAAGTAAAGTGTAAGTGTAAAGTGTAAATATCTAAACAAGTAAAATGTAAGTGTAAAGTGTAAATATCTAAACAAGTAAAATGTAAGTGTAAAGTGTATATATCTAAACAAGTAAAATGTAAGTGTAAAGTGTATATATCTAAACAAGTAAAATGTAAGTGTAAAGTGTATATATCTAAACAAGTAAACAAGTAAAATGTAAGTGTAAAGTGTAAATATCTAAACCAGTAAAATGTAAGTGTAAAGTGTAAATATCTAAACAAGTAAAGTGTAGGTGTACAGTGTAAATATCTAAACAAGTAAACAAGTAAAGTGTAGGTGTACAGTGTAAATATCTAAACAAGTAAACAAGTAAAGTGTAGGTATACAGTGTAAATATCTAAACAAGTAAAGTGTAGATGTAAAGTGTAAATATCTAAACAAGTAAACAAGTAAAGTGTACGTAGATGTGAAGTGTAAATATCTTTGTGTTCAAGAGAAAAAGGAAACTCATATAGGTTTGGAACCACTTGAGGGTCAGTAAATAATGTCTCGATTAAAAGTTTTTGGGTGAACAATCCCTTTAAATTTTCTACTTGATTTGTAATATGAATTGTGGCTAGACAGCAGCAAAATGAATGTGTAGGGTGTTTATATGAAAATTTTGATAATAATTTTAATCATTTAAAAGCTTCTCATGATTAAATTTTGGTAATGATAAAAATGTAATATTTACATTCCCAAATGTTATCCCAGCGTGGTTAGAAACTATAAAAATTGGGAATAAATGCACCTCTATCCCCAGTGGTAGTTATGCCCCTGTACAGTATATAAATTTTCATGTTCAAATCAATGTTCCTTAACAATTTTTGTATATTGTTGTAACTTCTGTAAATAATCTGCTTCTACACCATTTTCAATGTATTTGTTTGAGCTTGTACCCCTGTCTTTTTGTCGGCCTTCTGGATGGTGTATCCAGTGATTGTTGTGTTTCCATTGTCCTTGGGTTCGGTCCATTCCAGAGCAACATTAAATCCCCAGGTGTCCACGATCTTCACGGAGGCAGGAGGTCCAGGCAGCTCTGGTAAACATGTCAACAAGGAAATTGTTAAAAAATACCACAACTTTTTTCTTAAAGGGGTGGCTCACTACGATATCATATTTTAAACTTTATTAAAACTTTAGAGTGTGAACATCTCTGAATGTAAGTTCAATGCAAACAGAGACAGAGAGTTAGCTTAGCAAAGCCTAAAGTGAACGAATTTGGGGACTACAAAAAAAATACATCCGGGCTAGTGAGATCACAAAACACAAAGGGGCGTGGCCAGAGGCACAGTAATGTTATAGCAGAGAAAGCTAAAATGACGCCCAAACACTGCTATTTCCACAGAGCTTCTTCTGTTTCTGTATTTTGGGCTTCCAAAAGACACAAATCAAAGAGAAAAGTGTTAACAGATTAATTTTAATTATGTTCCAGAGAATTATACAAAATATATAGCTAACATTTGACAAAGGAGAACTTTCAAAATCTCTTTCTGTTCAGTGCTGAATTCAGCTAAAAATTCCTCCAACTGAAAAAGTTTTAGTTTCAAGAGTTCACACTTGAATGATTCACGCTGATGATTCATTATAAGCAAGTTTGGCATGCTGTCCCAGGCGAGAGCCCTGAGCTCAACAGGTCCTTGAGCCCTGGGCTCCCTCCCGTTTGCAGGGCAAGAGTAGAGCCTTGAGCTCAGGTAGATCTCGTCAACTCCCTTTGATAAGAGCTGATGACTAAAATGAATGGCGAGCTGTTAAAGGACTAGAACATAACATAGAATTTAAGGGCAATTTATTTATTTTATTAGGTAAATATTATATTCAAAGTGTTTCTTTGTGACTTTAATTGTTTAATTACTACTTAACAAAACGTTTACAGCAAAAGAAGTGTTAAAACTGTGAAATTTTAGAAGGACTTTGTGAATATTATTTAATTTGATAATTTGCCTCTGTACTAAGTATAATTTTAATAATAAGTATTATTAAAAAAAATACTTATTTACTATTGACTTGATGTCATCCATTGTTATGATTAATATGTTTGTATTGTTAAAACACAATTATGATAATTAAAAAAAATTAATTTGTTCACAGCACCAATCTTATCTTGTGGAGCATGTTGATTTACTTTTATTTAGCATCCAATTCTACCACTCACCGATAATCTGCAGAGTTAGCTGGGCCTTGTCCTCAAAGCTGTCCACTTTCACACACATCTCATACACTCCGGAGTCGACTCTCTCAGCGGCACGGATGAAGAAAATGCTGTCCTTGTCGCTGTTGCGGATGTTCACCTTTTTAGTGTCAATAGGCTGGCCATCCTTTGTCCATGACACAACAGGCTGGGGTTTTCCCTGCCGGTAAGAAAACAATACAAGAGAAGCTGTGAATTAGTATCTCTAAGTCCTAATGTAGATCCAAACGGTACAAAGTAGATTTATATATGATATTTTTTTACTCAGAATTCACTTATTGTTCTGTATTTTTTCTATTTTCTATAGTTTAAATATTCTGAATAATAGCATTAAGCCAACTTGCACCAAGCGGCATATTCAGTCAAGCCTGAAATTATTCATTCTCCTGGCAAATTCTGACTTAAAGTTAGGTTCATTCAACTAGTATTGTTTTTTCTTTTTGACCAGAAATGATACAGGCTTCTCCTTAAACATAATATGAGGCTGTACAAGAGGCAGCATTGTGGGAAAAAAACTCTCAGCTTTTATTTTATGCGCCGGCAGCTAGCTCTCTGCAACTCTCACATGGTCGCCCACTGAAGCTAAGCAGGGCTGCGCCCAGTCAGTACCTGGATTGGAGACCACATGGGAAAGCTAGGTTGCTGCCGGAAGTGGTGTTAGTGAGGCCAGTAGGGGGCGCTCAACCTGCGGTCTGTGTGGGTCCTAATGCCCCAGTATAGTGACGGGGACGCTATACTGCTCAGTGAGTGCCGTCTTTCGGATGAGACGTTAAATCGAGGTCCCGACTCTCTGTGGTCATTAAAAATCCCAGGATATCCTTTGAAAAAGAGTAGGGGTCGGCATCCTAGCCAAATCTGCCCACTGGCCTCTGTCCATCATGGCCTCCTAGCCATCCCCATATTCAATTGGCTTCATCACACTGTCTCCTCTCCACCAATCAGCTGGTGTGTGGTGTGCGGTCTGGCACAAAATGGCTGCCGTCGCTTCATCCAGGTGGATGCTGCACACTGGTGGTGGATGAGGAGATTCCCCCCATTGTGTAAAGCGCTTTGAGTGCCCAGAAAAGCGCTATATAAATGTAAGGAATTATTCATTATTATCATTATTATTATTTACATTTGTAAAAAATATTTAAAAAATATAAAAAAAAAATATATTTATTGGCCTATATATTGGTTATCAGTCTCAAAATCTTATTATATCGATATCGATATCAGCCGAAAAAATCAATTTCGGTGCATCCCAGATAGAACTGTACTGTAATCATTCACAATGCATTAAGATTCCAGCTTCAAGATATTGTGACACAGCTAAAAGACACAGCACAATCAATCTCAAATCACAGTGTTTGTGGGTCTCTCTGCAAGTTCACTGCACACTCACAAGGAAATAAACAAATTAACATCAAATGATTTTGATTTGGTTATAACGCTTCCATTAGCGGAGGTAAATCATTATCACTTTCTGTATAGCTGTTTAGCTCTCCCAAATGAATATTCACACTCACATTAGACAAAAGTAAATAAGATCACAGAATCAGCCAAAGCAATGCATTAAATGCATTACTTATTAACAGGAGAAACATTTTATCTCAACATGTAAGGGATTACGTACGCCGAAGGGAATAACAAGGTTGATCTTCTCTCCAACCTTCTTCACATAGCGCTGCCTCAGGAAGCGTGGTAGACGGATTTTAGGGCGATCTGTAGGAAGAAAAAAACGATAGCTTTACTTCTGAATCCCAATTTCCAAGCATTTCTAAGTGATAAAACACACGTTTTTGGTTAATGTTTGTCATGTTCCAGTGATAAAGAATTGCCTGATAAGATAATACTTCTAATTTTGACAACTTTTCTTTAGGAACAAAAATATCTGACTTCAACTTTGTTGTGATAATGAATGTCATCAACTAGGATATAATTGTTTGTTACCGTGATAATGTTTTAGCCATATCATTCGACCCTACTTGTGCTTAATATTACATGAAGACAGAACAACCTTTAATAAATACATAAATATATGCTCTAATTAGGTATCAGACTATTTAGTGAACCAAAAGACTGTTGCTAACAATAACATGACCCCAGCATTTCAGAGAGCAAGCTAACTGTAATTTCATCCTTAGCCATAGACAGCCTGGTTCATTTTTAATACCTAAACAGACCACAGCACAGAAATGATCACAACAATTATACCTAACACAGAAAAAAAAGAAATAAAAATCAATGACAAACACTTCTGAGTGATTTATGTTAAACTCTAGATGCTAACGCTGATGGTTCTGTCAGACTCATCAGGGATATAAATAGATCAGTCCTTTAACACCCCTGCCACTAATAACTTATGAGCGAGAGATTTAGTTACATGAAAAACTGCTGAATTACACAACAACCACATACTGTACAACAAGATATTTGAAATATAGTATTTTAAAAATATACCAATGAAAAATAGAAGAAATATATTTGCTAAAACATGTTAAAAATATATATTCATTTAAATGTATTATCTCAAAAAATGTTTAGAAAATATATTTTTAAAACTAAATATCCTAAAAAAAACTAAATATCCTAAAAAAAAAAAAAAAAAAAAAAAAAAAAAAATATATATATATATATATATATATATATATATATATATATATATATATATATATATATATATATATATATATATATATATATATATATATATATTCATTATTTTAATTATATAACTATATGCATGGTTAAAATATTTACTCCATATATTATTCCAACTAAGATAAGATAATGGATAATGAAATGAAATGGAATATAATATAGAATACACATTTGTTGTGCAAATGAAGGTTTTATTAATGTTACATGTACATCTACTTTCTCGGATAAAAATTTTTGGGAGGGTAAATTATATTTTTAAAAAGTCTTAGGATATTAATATAATATAATATAATATAATATAATATAATATAATATAATATAATATAATATAATATAATATAATATAATATAATATAATATAATATATTATAAAAAAAAGTTGTATTAATTAACACTCTACTTTAAGGTTGAAAATATATTTTCTTCATCCTAAACCATATTTAAAATATAGAATTTTCTTTACTAAAAAAAATATTACAAATAAAATTTAGCCTGAAATTAAAAATATTTTCAATTAAAAACATATAACATATAATTAACATATATTTTTGCCAAGAGAAACTTATTTTGTATCATGGGACCCAAAATGCCACAACAGAACACTTTTTTTAAATGCTAGATGAAAAAAAAATCTGCATGCAGAATTTGTGTGTTGCATTATAAACGCAATGCAGACTTCTCTCTTAATGTGTTAGCCGCATGCTAACTCCAATAAGCATCAGCATTCCCCTAAATAAACATAGCATCTCCAGTGAGCTAAAAAGTCTCATGGGGTAACCTTATATGCCATCCGACTCCTTATGCGGAGCGAGAACATTCGGGTATGCATCCCACCCTCCATCTCCAACCATTCACACTTGTCGCCATCGCTCTTAAAGGAAGCGGCTTGACACCGGCCCAGGCGGCTCGCTGTCAATGGCTTTGAAACCATGTCAAAACCTCTGCATATAATCCTTGCTAATGCACAGCGATTACCGACTAACTATTTCCTAAGGATCTGCATCAGAGATTGTTCTTATTGGAAAAGACCATTAACAACATGCATTGAAGAGCAATGATGATGCAGCATGAAGAGCTTCATACGAGATCGGACATTTCTCTCCCCCTCTTTTTGCGTCGACTGGATTCAAGTTACATTCCAGTCCTGCTCCACTTTCCATTCTGCATTTATGATTTCTTTCTTTAGACGCTGCCGGACACTCTTAGAGTATGTAAAGTGACGGCAAGCATTTGCACTAGAAAACTGGTTTGCATAACATCAGGATCGGTTGCAGTGGGTTTGAGATTTTACCGCAACACCTTCTGAAAAACATTCAAGCTATTTAATCTATATAAGATTATGCAACTTGTTGTTTGTTTCGAGCAAACACAAAAATGTTACTATGGCATTCATGATATTGAATCCGGTGCTATCTTATTAATCAATGACTAAAGGTCACAAAAGGTCAAGACAACAAATATTTTAATGTTGCTTTACCTCATTTTAATTCGTTAATCAATTAAACATTTTAAGTTTTAAATTCTGCAAAAGTGTAATGCATATTAAAACTAAAACTATATGAGGTTATGCAACAACTGCATTTGTTTTCTAGCTAGTTTCAGCTAGCGCAAGAGTTGTTTTGACGTTTTGTGCCACGCTGTTTAAATAGCAAATGCATTTGCACTCAAATGTGCACCCATAGGCGTTCTGGTCTAAAAAGAAATACGTTCTGAGGCTCGCTGCTGGTGTGTTGCTATTTTGAGAAACTATAATAGATTTTTCAATAGACCAAAACAAAGCCGGTCTATTGTCCAGTGCAGAGCGCGTTAGTTGTGCGCCTCGCTTACACACTGGTTAATACACACAAGATGTAGAGCAATACACAAATATTTTTACATATGAAATATAATTAAAATATTAAGAATAGATATATGATATAAATATAAAGGATTAAAATATTACAAAACATATTATTTTCTACCCTACATAAATTTAAAAACCATACTTTCATGCCTTTATCATCTTGGGGGGCTTTTTCAGTTAATTCATAGCAATTTGCTTTCGAAAAATGTTATCATTATTAGCAGTATTATTTATTGTATCTATATTTATATTTGCTTTATTAAAAACAAGCTTAGATTTGTCCACCTGCAGGTTTTAGACCATGTGGGGCACAGCATGTGTATTTGAATATAACTCAGTTTTTTTGAGCACACTTCTTTATTATTGTTCATTTATTCGTTTGCTGGAAATCAGAACTGAATTTAGAAATAGTTTTGAAAAAAATCTTTGCGCTTAAACTTAATTAATTATGTGGGCTGATACCGTTTCCTTATTGACGGAAGAGAAAAAGAGAAAGTAAAGAGGCAGATTGGAGGAGGCTCATTCTTCATCCTCGCACTGCACATTCTTCATCCACCTAGCTGCATTCTCACTAGTGAAGCGTTTAGCTTTTCCACTTACAAAGTCCGCCATGTAAATAGCAAATGTGCCATGGCGCACCTGACTCTTAAAAGGAATGGGAGATGAGACTCTGATTGATTTATTCGCAAAAAATAGCCATAACTCATTAAGAAAATAAGCTCAACCCTGTTAGACCACACACTGCAGCGCAGAGTGCATTTCTATCATTAAAATAGCAAAAGTGGATTCTGACACGCCCTTAATTCTTTTGCACCCAGCGCTTTAGAGTTTGTACCTAGATCATTAAATTAAAGTCCAATACGTTTATGCACAATACAAGCAATATTAAACCGCAAACGCTACAAAAGTATAACAAAATGTGATGTTTTAATCATTTTAAAATAAAAGTTTACTAAATCTAAGATCTGAAGCTGCTTTCTAGGAAAATCAAAAGTGTTGCTATGACATTTATGATACCGAATTATGATATTGTATTATCCAGCAATATAATGATAACGATAATTACTGTTGTAAATGTTGTTGATGAAATGTGATAAAAAAACTGAATGATGAACTTGATGTTTGATGAATGAAAACTTGAATATTTACTGTCAATTGTTGTGAAACTTTTTAAGGTAAATACTATTTACTACTTAAAACATAAAACTACTTAAGGATATGCAACAACTGCTTGTTTGATTCTAGCAAAAGCAAAACTCGATATTCATGATATAGAATCCAGTGATATATTATCCAGCAATAATACAAAGATAATTACCATAATACAAGTTTTCCTAATAAAACAATAAAATTAAATACAACCTTTATCCATACTGTAAACAACACTAAACAGTGAAAGCATAATAAACTTCTATTGTTTATTGTCACAACAAAATCTAAAAAAATTGTAGTAAAACGATCTAAGTTCATGCAACATTTTTTTTTCTAGCAAAAGCAAAAAAACGTTACTATGACTTTCGTGATACTGACTCCAGTGATATTTTGAACAGTGATATGATATTGTTGATTATTGTGATGCAAATTTTTTTTTATAACACAATAAAACTCAATATGTTGCTTATTAACAATGCAAACTAAATTAAAAAGCAAATGCACAGTGAACCTTTTCTGTTTGTTGTTGTGACACAAAAAAAGTTGTACTAAAACTATGTAAAGTTACACAAAATCGTTACTTTGACTTTTATGATACTGAATCCAAAGATATATTATCTGGAAATAATACGATAACAATAATTACTGTGATACAGATTTTCTTGATAAAAAATATATATATATATCATTATAATGTTTATGCACAATGCAAACAACAATAATTGGTAAGTGCATAATGAACTTCTAGGGCTCTGTTTTAACGACCCAGGCGCAAAAGTGCAGGGCGCAAAAGCATTAAGGGAGTGTCAGAAAGCAATTTTGCTCTTTTGAGGACGGAAAACTACTCTCTGCGCCGCGGTGCATGGTCTAACAGGATTGAGCTTATTCTCTTAATGAGTTATGGATGTGTTTTTAGAATAAGCCAAACTTGTCTTGACTCACATTCCCTTTAAGATTCAGTTGCGTTG
Source organism: Danio rerio (assembly GCF_049306965.1). Classification (NCBI taxonomy): domain Eukaryota; kingdom Metazoa; phylum Chordata; class Actinopteri; order Cypriniformes; family Danionidae; genus Danio; species Danio rerio. The sequence continues at coordinate 57,757,155 of NC_133181.1, read as the reverse complement.
CGCCATGGCACATGGCATTTGCTAGATGAAGGACTTTGTAAATGGAAAAACTGAACGCTTCAATAGCGAGAAAACAGTTAAACAGAGCATCTGCAGTGCAAGGATAAAGGATGAGCCTTCTCCATTCAGCCTCTTTACTTTCTCTTTCTCTCTTTGTGAATAAGGAAACAGTGTTGTACATTCCACTGAAGTCATTCATCAGCCTTCATACTTAATTTAGTTTGTTAAGCACAAAGATTTGTTTCAGTTCAAATTCAGTTCAAATTTCCAGGAAAATAATAATTGATCATTAATAACGAAGTGTGGTCAAAAAACTGAGTTATATCCAAACACATGTACTGTTCTGATGCCCCATATGGTCCAAAACCTGACAGGTGGACAACTGAAGAGCTCTGCGCTGGATTTTGGATCTGCTTTTAGCTGGTCAATGGTGTGGTCTATTTTAGTTTCTCAAAATAGCAACGCACCAACAATGCGCCTTAGCAAACCTATTTTCTAGACCAAAACACCCATGAGTCCACACAATGGCACAAATGGATTTGCTATTTAAACAAAGTGGCAAAAAAAAGGGAAAATTAAGGTTGCGTTGGTCTGAAAACAGCAACATGTCGGGGCAAACACATCTTGTGCCTTATTGCGCGGGTGTATGGTAGGGCCCTTCTCTGTCTGTTCTCAAATAGGCCTGTCATGATAAGGAATTTTTAGTTGTGGGATATATTATCACAGATATTGTTGCGATTAGCAATATTATTGTTGATTTTATAACAGCATAATGATGCAAACAACCATAAACACTTTTAAATACTGTACTTATCATTCTTAAAGTCATTTAGATTATAAAATTTGATGTTTAAAAGGGTAAATGTCAGTTGGGTCAGTTTGCATTTCTGTGTGGAGTTTGCATGTTCTCCCTGTGTTGGCATAGGTTTTCTCCAGGTGCTCTGGTGTCCCCCACAGTCCAGAGACATGCGCTGTAGGTGAATTGGGTGAGCTAAACTGGCCGTGGTATATGTTTGTGAATTAGAGTGTATGGGTGTTTCCCAGATGGAAGGGCATCTGCTGGATAAGTTGGCGGTTCATTCAGCTGTGGCGACCCCTGATTAATAAAAGGGACTAAGCCGAAAAGAAAATGAATGAATGAATTAATGTCCAATTTTAATCTTTAACACCGGTGGGCTAGAATGTAAATGTCATTGCAACATGCCCTTAAAATTGTTTGTGAATTTGTAAATGTATATATTGCAATGGCAAAAATTATTAGGGTCATCTCCAAGTTTTGCATGATATGTTGCGATATTGATTCCTGTGACAGATCTAATCTCAATTCAATATAATGCTTATGCACAATGCAAACTAAATTAAACTGCAAAAGCAACATTTACTTTCTGTTGAAATAAAATAATGACGTAAGCTTAAGCAACATCTGCTTTTTTTCTGCCAAAAGCAATATCATTACCAAGACATTTATGATTTTATTGCCTGTGCTTGATCTGTGTAAGTCTGCAAGGCAACACTTCTTCACACTGAAGCCAGAACCGTGTCAGGTAGATTTATTTAGATGTATTTTTTCCCCAGCTGGCAGTCACTCAGAGCCAATTAGAAAGGCCTGTAGGACAGCATGAGAGGTTTGCTTGACGTGGCACTAATTTCACCTCTCTGGATAGCTCTGAGGTTTGGGATACTTGAGACTCCAGAGACCCCTGATCTTTAGAGCTGCTACATGTCCACATCTGAGCTCCAGCATTTACAGTAATAATGTCCAAAGAAAGCTGGCATGGAAGTAGGACAGAAAGTACAGGCCAACTCATTTATGCCATTTAAACCATTTGGTGGACGTCCTAGAGGTCACATTTTACAATAAGGTTTTATTAGTTAATGTATTTACTAACATGAACTCATTGTCAACAATACCTGCATTATTATCATCCAAATTCATGCTTGTTCACATTAGTTAATGCACCTGTTAATGACTGTATTTTCAGTAACTAACATGAATAAATACTAGAATAAATGTATTGTTCATTGTTTGTTCGTAAAAGGTCATCATCATCATCATCATCATCATCATTTATTTATGATTGTTTACGTGGGGAAACTGCTCTTTAGGTATAGTATTTTTTTGATGGCTTTTGTTTTGGAATGGGTGAAAATTTGATGTGTATTTTGAAGCATTGTATTTATAACTTATTAATTAACTGTCATAAATTAATTAACTAACTAACTAACTAACTAACTAACTAACTAATAAATAAATAAACAAACAAACAAACAAATGAATAAAAATGGATAAATAAAAAATAAAATAAATAAAACAAATAAACAAACAAACAATTAAACAAACAAAGAAACAAACAAAAAACAAATAAATGAATAAATGATTAAACAAACAAACAAACTAATAAACAAATAAACAATTAAACAAAAAAACAAAAAAACAAACAAAAAACAAACAAATAAATAAATAAATAAATAAATAAATAAATAAATAAATAAATAAACAGATTAACAAATAAACAAATAAATAAATATATAAACAAACAAAAAACAAAACAAAATAATAATAAATAAACAGATAAACAAACAAATAAGTGAATAAATAAATAAATAAATAAATAAATAAATAAATAAATATATAAACAAACAAAAATAAAAACTAAATAAATAAATAAATAAATAATAAATAAATAAATAACATACACTGCCTACAAAAGTGTGAGGTTAGTTGGATTGAAAATGATTGAAAATGTGACTGAAAACTTTTATAATGTTAAAACATCTTTTTTTTTTTTGTTATTAAATATTTATTGGGAGCAGCTCAGTGGCTTAGTGGTTAGCACTGTCACCTCACAGCAAGAAGGTTGCTAGGTCGAGACCCAACTGGAATAGTTGGTGGTTCATTCCACTATGGCAAAAATGAATGAATAAATAAATAAATAAATAAATACATACATACATACATACATACATACATGATAGATGATAGATAGATAGATAGATAGATAGATAGATAGATAGATAGATAGATAGATAGATAGATAGATAGATAGATAGATAGATAGATAGATAGATAGATAGATAGATAGATAGATAGATAGATGAGCTGTCTGAGCTGGTGTATTTGCATACAGCGATCTGATTGGCTAACGCTTCTGTCATTGAGCAAGTCCCAACTTCTGCAGCGAGCAACGCCTCTGAAGCGGTGCAAACAGATCCATAACGCAATTTGAGAACGCCAGACGTCACCCATTCAAAGTGAATGGGAAGCATTGAAGCTGACGTCCCGTGTGAATGGGGTGTTACTATGTATGTTAATAAATGTTTTATTAACAAAACTTTATGCAGTTTTCTAATCTAAAGTAAGGACTATGTATGCTTTATAAATGACAAATAAATAAAGTAAAATGAAGTAAAATAAAGTAAAATAAATCAAATAAAATAAAGTTTAAACATCGCTGAAAAACAGGAGTGTCAAAATACAGTATAACAAAATTGGATAAAAACAACAACAATATAATCATTTAACAACATACAGTATTATGCTACAACATTTTAATATTTTAGCAATGTTTAAACGTCATTTAAACGATGTTTAGATGTTTTAAGTTTAAGATTGCAAATATTTATTATTCATTTGATACAGTTTCATTTGTGTACCTTTAATAATAATAATAATAATAATGCATTTTATTTAAAGGCGCCTTTCATGACACTCATGGTCACCTAACAGGACAGCTAGAACTATCAATTCAAATAAAAACACAATAAAAACACTAGAATACAATACAAGCTTTAAAAATAGAATCGGGTCAAAGAGAATAGGCTGTTCTAAACAGATGTGTTTTGAGTCTGGAATTAAATTGTGAAAGAGTGTCTAAATTATGGAGATCAGGAGGAAGTGAATTCCAAAGCTGAGGAGCAGAGTGGCTGAAGGATCTGCTCCCCATGGTGACAAGGCGGACAGAGGGAACAATGAGGTGAATGGAAGAAGAAGACCTGAGGGTTAGAGAAGGTGTGGTGATATAAACAAGATTAGCAAGGTGTGGAGGAGAGAGATTGTGGATGGCTTTAAAGGTGAGAAGAAGTATTATATAATTAATTCTGAAAAAGATAGGAAGCCAGTGAAGCTGTTGTAGAATGGGTGTGATGTGACAGACAGAGGGGGTTTTTGTGATAATACGGGCTGCAGCGTTTTGTACCAGTTGTAATTTATGAAATTTAGAGAGGCCAAACAGAAGGGAATCACAGTAATCTAAACAGGATGTGACTAAACTATGAACAAGAATGGCAGCTGAATGAGGTGTGAGGGAATGATGTAAACGATTTATATTGCGAAGGTGGAAATAAGCAGATCGGGTGACATTATTAACATGTGCAGTGAATGAAAGGGTGCTGTCGAAGATGACCCCCAGACTCTTAACCTGAGGGGATGGGGTAATGACAGAATCATCAGTGGGAATGGAAAAACTATGTGATTTATTTAAAGTGGATCGTGTACCTGTAAGTAGAAGTTCAGTTTATTGTCATTTAATTTCAGGACGTTTGAGGTGAGCCAGGATTTAATGTCTCCAAAGCAATAGGGTATATGCCGAGCTAGTGCTGTTCCCATGCTGATACACTTCCGGTGACCTGTTATTGTGAACTTTTTTCCATTTTATACGGTTCCTTATACAGCATCGATGTTGTAATGTCATTAAAATACATTTAGTTAAATAAACTTTAGCATTCATTTGGTTGCTCAAGCGTAAAATGAGACAAAAAGCAGTGTGCTCGCACTCGCCCGTCAGAATCGGCAGGCTAACGCAGAATCTCCATTGAATAAACTGGGGTAAAATAAATGCTCATATATTAAAGATATGGCGGGGGAAATTTAATTTAATGCAGTGCTTCTTGTACAATCTGAGACCCACTTTAAATCGGATATCACTCAGCTAGTGGAGATCGCTCATTTTTAAAGAAAACAGACCTTAAACGCACCGGATTTTGCATTGGCATTCAAGCGCTTAACCCAGGTTACTGGCAAATTAAAAGTCCTATTAGCATGCTTCGGCATATACCCCATTAGTAAGGGATGAAGGTGGGAGTTTGTTGTTGGGTTTGGTTGATAGGTAGAGCTGGGTGTCATCTGCGTAGCAATGAAATTGGATTTGGTGTTTGCGGAAAATATAACCAAGTGGAAGAAGATAGATGATAAATAGCAGCGGACCCAAAACTGAACCCTGGGGCACACCGGTAGTGATAGGGACTGATGACGAGGGGAAAGACTTTAACTGAATGAACTGAGTGCGACCTGAGAGGTATGAATGAAATCAGCTGAGAGGTGTGTTACCAATGCCAATTGAAGCGAGCCGGTCCAGAAGAATATTATGTCGGATTGTTTAAGTGAATAGAAATGAATAAAGTCTTTTTTTTTTTTTTTTTTTCCTGTTTAGAATAGAACTGAGCCTTTCATTGTCATTTATAAGGGATTTATAAAGCATTAATAGTCCTGACTTTAGATTAAGTCACAAAACTGGATGAAGTTGAGTTAAGTTAGTAAAGCATGCAACTTAACTATTAGCATATGCCTGAATAATTAGATATATAAATGGTAGTTTGAACAGTTTATTAATCATTCACTTGCACATTCTGAATAATCTTCAACTGTGCTTGAATAACTGGTTTGTAAATGATGCAATCCTTAATTTAGTACTGAAAAATGAATCCTTAACGTATGAAAATACAATCAATAAGCACATTATAAATGTGCTTATAAGTCAAGAATACAGCATTTGTAGTCGCAGTTATGAACTGCTTACTAATGTAGAGCTAATGCTTAACAGATAATGAATTCACTATTTGCTAATGCGTAATAGATGGTTCATAGTGTGTAGTTACTATAAAGTGTTACCAGTTTTTCCTTCTTGTTCTTATTTTTTTACTCACTTTAAATAAACACGTCTGTCAAACGATTAAATATAATTGTCAAAGAAAAAAAAAATTACTGAATAATTTTTAAAGTTTATATCCTTCAAAGAATCCTGTTTCCACCAAGTATAAAGCAGATCAAATTTATAAAAGTAAGAAATGAAATGTACAGAGACGTACCCACAACCTCTCTGACCAGGACGGTGTCGGCCAGAGTGGCAGGAGGGCTGCGGCCGCCGGGGTTCATGGCCACGACCCTGATGTTCAGACGGTCACCGGTGGTCTGGTTCTTAATCACATAACGGCAGGACACGGTCAGCTCCTCGTTAGCAGCTTTCCAGTCAGCAGCTGGATGAGATTAAATCAACAATGAATTCTAATAACAGTCAGAAGCGTCATATATTATGGCAGAGTTGTCTAACATTTGCATCCTTTTAACTATGATATAATCTGTTGATTAGTTGTATATTTGTTCAATAAGTTCTGGTGTTTCAAAATTAAAACAGGTAGTATTTTTAATTAATAAAGCTTTTAATAATTTAGTTTAAAAATGTAGCTGTTTTACGAATCATGCAAAAAATTGGTGTTTGCATCACATTAAATGTGATAAAAGAGATTTATTAATTGTAGATTAATCGTACAGGTTGCAGAAGTTCTGTTTAGCTGTTTTACTTTAGCAAACATCTAAAATGCCTTTTGAAAGAAAATATTTAAACAAAAAATTGTTATTATTGATATTAAGTGTAAATATTATAACTGAAAGCACTGAAATAAAAGCAAAAAAATCTGAATTGTTGATCAAAACACTATATTCAATTACCAATTATTAAAATGAATTGTTGAATAATTACATATATGTAAAAGTGTACATAAAAAATTTTATTTTAAATAGATGTACTGCCTAAAAATCTAAAAATCCCTTTTGAAAGAAAATATTTCAATAAATTAAGTATCATTATTAATATTTAGTGTTCATATTAGAACTAAAAACATTCAAATAAAATAAACACAATTGTTGATCAAAACCTTATATTAAATTAATATTTATACAACGCATCCTTGAGTAATTAGGTAGACATTTTGATAGGTGATATTATAATAAAATTTGTATTATTATTGCATTAAAAATATCACCAAATAAACTTATGCATGCATACGTTATTATTTTAAATAAACACACTGCCTGAAAATCCAAAAATGCCTTTTGAAAGAAAATAATTAAATAAATTAAGTATTATTATTTATATTAAGTGTTAATATTATAACTAAAAATGTTGCATTAAAATAAATAAACACAATTGTTGATCAAAAACTTATAATAAATTAATAATTATAAAAATGCATCCTTGAATAATTGGATAGAATTTTTTGATAGTGATAATTAAATAAAATTAGTGTTGTTATTATTGCATTTAAAATATCACCAAATAAAAGAATACATGCAAATATTATTGTTTTAAATAAACATGCTGCCTAAAAATCCAAAAATGCATTTTGAAAGAAAATATTTCAATAAATTAAGTATTTTTATTGATATTTAGTGTTAATATTAGACTGAAAACATCCAAATAAAATTTAAAAACACAATCGTTGATCAAAACCTTACATTCAATTAATATTTATAAAAATGCATCCTTAATTAATTAGGTAGACATTTTGATAGGTGATGTTATAATAAAATATGTATTATTATTGCATTGAAAATATCACCAAATAAACAAATGCAAATATTATTTTAAATAAACACACTGCCTTATTTTAAAGAAAATATTTCAATTAATTAAGCATTATTATTGATATTAAGTGTTAATATTAGAACTAAAAAAATTTAAATAAAATTTAAAAAACATAATTGTTGATCAAAACCATAAATTAACTGAACAATTATACAAATGCATTGCTGAATAATTAGACAGACTTTTTAAAAATACTTTCTAAATGGAATTAGTATTATTATTGCATTACAAGTATTACAATTTAATACAAAAGTTTACTTTAGAAACTGTTTAATGAATTAAGATTTTAAAATGCACTCAAATACATTTTACAGACTGTATTAGCATTTTAACTGCTGGCTCAGCAAGTGTGAATCTGTTTACAGTGCGTCTGCCATGACGGCTCCAGCCCTGCTCTTCTAGAAATGCTTCAGTCCATATAGGGCCAGAACTGAGCTGCTGTACAGTACATGCAGCCGTTGACAGATTGAAGACAGGTGCAGCCCAGGGGTTTGACCAGCTAATAAAACACTAATGAACATTTGAACGCTGTGTTGGGTTTCATTTAAAGAGGACCCATTATGCGAATATCACTTTTAAACACAGCTATGTGGGAACAGTCTGTGAATACAACCAGCGTCTAATGGTATTAATTATAATTTTTATAATCACTCTTAATAAAAGAAACACTAAGATGACACATACAAAGGGAGAATGTCAATTAGTAGCGGAAAGCCCCGCCTATTACTGACAAACTCTTCCTCATTAACGTAGGACGTTAGTTTTGTTTTTGAATCAGCCACTATGCTGACACATAGGCTCACATAGCTCCGCCCTCTTTTGAAAAGAGCACAATCTCATTTTAATTTAAAGCGGCAGTCACCTAAACGACACAGTTAGGATCAAAGCCTAAAAAGGTCAGTTTCAGACAGCAATAAAAGATTATTTGTGGTATTTGGAGCTAAAACTTCACACACACACACACACACACACACACACACACACACACACACACACACACACACACACATACATACATACATACATACATACATACACACACACACACACACACACCAGGCTTATTCTGGAAACATAACCCCGCGGACATTTATTGAGACCACGAAATACATCCCGGGAGAAACATATTTGTGCAGTTTTTGTTTTCTCGAATCCGCGAGCCCGCGCTGTTCTAGAGTAAAAAGTCGTTGGGGGCGGCTGTCGAGCGACCGTCTGTCCGACTGCCTGACTGGCTAAATGATTGAACGATTGACTGGGCAGCCGGCCAATTAGTCGACCCAAAACCCTTCTTCCTTAAACCCAAGCGACGATTTACAAAAGCCGTCCAGAAAAAGAAAAGCAGCGTTTTTTGACCGCGTTTTTGGATTTTACCACATTCTCATCCCGTTACCAACTCGTTCGCTTTTTTTTTGGTTTCTGTTTTTTGTCTTACCTGATTTCTGGAACTGCTCTTCCCCAGATTTGAACCCGGTCGTACGTCACGGCGGCTCCGGGCCTTCGCTTCGCCGACGTAACACAACGAGCTAACCGGACAAACTGGTTGCGGCGGGAAAGCCCTCCAAACTGAGGTGAGCCGTCAGCCCAGCCGGCAAGTGCGAAGAGGGGAGGCATCACAAAGCCCCATAGCGTTCGCTTGAACAAATGAAATGCGGCCATACGCACCTCCAGCCACGTAAATCGCGGTTTCCAGAAACGTCCGCGTGGCTACGTTTTCAGAATGAGCTTGGGTTGCACACACTCTAGGGACATTAGAAATAGCATTTAAAGATCCAAATGAACCAGTTCTTGGCAAATCGACTTGTTATCTAGTCAGTCAATGCATAAAAATAAATTTATGAGGGTACAAGAGTCACCACATCAATAAATCTAAAACTAGCAAAGACATGCTCGTTTTAGAGAGCAGTGTTATGTAACATTTAGACTTGTCGTGTTGACTTAGTATCTCTTGTATATAACACTTTCAAAAATAATTTTCATTTTAATTTGCTGGGTGATAAAGCAAAATTGCAATAATTAATAAATAATTCAATAATTATTTTCCATATTGAACAATAACGATAAATATTTCGATATAAGTTGTTAATGCTTCCAGATTTAAAAGAGTACTCATTCTCATTTCAAAAATTCTATTTTAGTAGGTAAATATTAAATATAGTTTACACCTATATGTTTTAAATAATAGTAGTATATAATATATAATTTTATATATAAAAGATAATAGTGTATACTAACTAACTAAATATATATATATATATATGTATATATATATATATATATATATATATATATATATATATATATATATATATATATATATATATATATATATATATATATATATATATAAACAGTTAAAGTCAGAATTATTAACCCCCCTGAATTATTAGACCTCTTATTTATTTTTCCCCTAATTTCTGTTTAATGGAGAGAACGTTTTTTCAACATATTTCTAAACATAATAGTTTTAATAACTCATTTCTAATAACTGATGTATTTTATCTTTACCATGATGACAGTAAATAATATTTTATTAGATATTTTTCAAGACACTTCTATACAGCTTAAAGTGACATTCAAAGGCCTAACTGGGTTAATTAGGTTAACTAGACAGTTAAGGCTAGTTAGGCAAGTTATTGTATAACAGTGGTTTGTTCTGTAGACTATCGAGAAAAAATATAGCTTAAAGAGGCTAAAAATTTCGCCCCTAAAATGGTGTTTAAAAAAAATCAAAAACTGCTTTTATTTTAGCCGAAATGAAACAAGTAAGATTTTCTCCAGAAGAAAAAATATAATCAGAAATACTGTGAACATTTCTTTGCTCTGTCAAACATCATTTGGGAAATATTTAAAAAGAAGAAAAAAATTTGAAGGGGGGTAATAATTCTAACTTTAACTGTATATATAAAGTTCGTCATCCAGGATAAGATATATTTCTGTAAAACTCTTAAAACTTAATGTTTTTTAATATTTTTACTAAATATATTTTTTTATTTAATTATTAAAAATTGATAAAGAACTAAATCCTAGTAGTTTGAAGGATATTAGTAAAAAGATGACTGTAAGCATTTTGTGTAGTTAAATCATTTTTGTTCTAAATAGACATGAATAACAATATTAATTGCAATATCAATTATTGCAGCTTTGGATGAAAATTAAAAGTATATCATCATGAAATAAAAAAATATATATATATCAATATCAATATATATATATATATATATATATATATATATATATATATATATATATATATATATATATATATATATATATACACTCGTAGCAGTGCGATATGGCTGTATATCAGCACTAGTGGGAGGCGTTCGTTGGCACGAGGCCGCAGGCCAAGTGACTTAGTGCCCCCACCAGTGTTTATATACAGCCATATCGCACTGCTACGAGTGTGATATTGCATTTATACAACCGTTTGACGGCATAATTGTGTATATAAAAACAAAATCAAACATGGAGAGTCTCAAAAACCCTTTTGTATGAGGAACTACTTTCTTCCGCGTTCAAATCATAAGCTGACAGTTAAACAGTTGAGCAAGCATCTTTTAAACTTTAGATCTGTAGTGTCTGCTTTTTGCTGGCTGTACTGTATGTGGGGGGAGTAATACACATAGGGTAAAGAGGCTGTACGGGTGCTGATATTACTTAAATATATCACGGCTATCAGCCAATCAGATTCGAGAACCAGACAGAACTGTTGTATAAATATTTATATATATATTTATATATATTTACACACACACACACACACACACACACACGCATATATATATATATATATATATATATATATATATATATATATATATATATATATATATATATATATATATATATATATATATATATATATATACTTATATATCAATGCAAAACACATACATGTACAGTGGTTCCTTGCTATAACGCGGATGAATTTTTACGCAGATTTAGGTTTTTGTTTGCATTCTACAATACTGGACTTCTTTTTTTCTCTATGAGGGTTTCAGTTTTAAAAGTGTTTTAACAAGAGAGAAATATGTGAAAATGTTAATGCCTGTCTGAGAATGTGTATAATGTATATAAAGTGTGTAGCGAGGGGTTTTACAGCCTTAAAACCACTGTAATAGTTATAAAAAATTAAGCTGACTACTTCGCAGATTCCGCCTATAGCAGGCTATTTTTAGAATGTAACTCCACCGATAAACAAGGGACCACTGCATATACTTTAACATATTTACACACATATATATACATAGGAAACTTTATGTAAACAAATACTTTTATTTTGCATGTGATTAATAAAAGCTTTCATTTGAACCTGTTTCATTAAATAATTTTGTTTTTAATAAATTAAACGTTTAATAAATTTAACTAAACTAAACCTGTCTTGATTTATATTGAATGTTGGTAAATTATTGCATTATTTTTATGTCAAGTATGCAACAAAGATGGTCAAGATGTATTTATTTGTAAGCACTTACTTCCTTCCTTGCAGACCTCCACAACGTATCCATCCAGGCCGGAGTTTCCGATGGTTGCTGGAGGTCTCCATGAGATGGTGACGGAGGTGTCATTTACGTCCTCTACGCCAAGCTCCAGGGGCTCGCTGGTGGGCTCTGCAGGAGAATAACACATTTAATACTTTAAACTTAGATCAGGCACTCTGTCTGAAGCTTCCGTTGCAAAAAAAGACACTCAACATAAGAGTAATACTGTTGATATGAAAAGCTTTATATTTGTGTGTGTTTACCTGGAGGTGGTGGTGGTGTAGGAGCTTTGATTTCCTCGGCTGGTGGAGCTTCAGCATCAGCTGGTGTTAAATAAGCAGGGCACATTAATAAAAGCAGCATATAATAGAGCTTCAAGCTTTGCTTTAGTTTAATTATGACATCAGAGCTTGGGGGAACTTTTGGCATATTACCCCCCCAAACAAGTAGCTTTAAAACATATGCATTTATGTGCTCATTATTAGAATTTTTTTTTTAAAGTCATCATGAAATCTTCCTCATTTGTTTTGTCATTGCTTTTTATTCCACAAAACCAGTCTTAAATTGCACAGGTGTATTTTTGCCAACATCCAAAGAAATACTGCCCAAAGGAATGCCCAAAATACACTGTATATGTCAAAATAATAGATTTTAAATCAATTTAAACACCCAAAATAGGCTGTATATGTCAAAATAATAGATATTAAATCAACTTTAATGCCTAAAATAAATTGTATAGGTCAAAATGATAGATTTTAAATCAATTTAAATGCCCAAAATGGACTGTATAGGTCAAAATAATATATTTTAAATCAATTTAAATGCCCAAAATAAATTGTAAAGGTCAAAATGATAGATTTTAAATCAATTTAACCGCCCAAAATACACTGTAGAGGTAAAAATAATAGATTTTAAATCAATTTAAATGCCCAAAATAAATTGTAAAGGTCAAAATGATAGATTTTAAATCAATTTAACCGCCCAAAATACACTGTAGAGGTAAAAATAATAGATTTTTAATCAATTTAAATGCCCAAAATACACTGTATAGGTCAAAATAATTGATTTTAAATTAATTTAAGTGCCCAAAATAAATTGTATAGGTCAAAATGATAGATTTTAAATCAATTTAACCGCCCAAAATACACTGTAGAGGTAAAAATAATAGATTTTATATCAATTTAAATGCCCAAAGTAAATTGTAAAGGTCAAAATGATAGATTTTAAATCAATTAAACCGCCTAAAATACACTGTAGAGGTAAAAATAATAGATTTTTAATCAATTTAAATGCCCAAAATGCACTGTATAGTCAAAATGATAGATTTTAATAAATTTAAATACACAAAATGCACTGTATAGGTCAAAATGGTAGATTTTAAACCAATTTAAATGTCGTTCTGTATTTTTGTGTTGATATTTATGCATTTTTAAGAGACTTTTTTTTTTTTAAAAGAGATTTTTAAAAGAGATTTTAAATTTGTTTTTAATAGTAAATGTGCCTTGTGATGTTAATTGTTCCTTGTTTTGTGGTACAATTTCGCAATTACATTACAATTAAATTAAAACAAATTTTAAGGTGTTTTTTTTTTACAGTATTTTGATATCTCTGAAGTCTCAGATTTTGTATTTTTTAACATTTTGTATTTTTTAAATCAAATGTACACTTATGACTGGTTTTGCGGAATTAAGGAAGCTGAAAGGGTTACAAACGCTTCCTCTTTCATGTTGACTTTGAGCACGCTTTAGACAGCAAACACATGTTTATCATCACTGATATTAATATCAGCGGGGCCTCAGCAGCGTGTGCAGCGGCTCCTGCAGCAAAAGCACTTTTAAATGTTAGTAAAATATTAGAATAGACCAAACATTTAAGCTTCTGCATGCATATTAAATAACTCGGAATAACAAACCGGAATCACACTGTAAAAAAATACTGGGTTCCACATAATTGATTTGTGTTTGGGCAACATGAAGGAATTAAGTTAACTTATTAGTTTTTACAAATTGAAGTGAATTGAACATAAAACAATTAAGTTGTCCCCTAAAAACCTCAACAATTGTGTTGTTCCAGCTCATTTTAAATACATAAGTAGTTTGACCAAACAGCAAACGTCCTATTTTTCAGTGCAAGTAGTCATTGATCGAAGACATTAGACATTTTTTTGTCAAATTGAGATCGGTGACATCCACAAATATTTGTCTGTTTCAAATATATTTCAGTACATTTAATCTTGAGTAAACAATAATACAAAATAATGATAGCAAAGACTAAAAAAATGTATTGCACGACTTATTTAAAATGAGTTGAAGAAACACAATTCTCAAGCTTTTTTGGAGGGACAACTTAAATATTTTATGATCAATCCACTTAAATAGTTAACTTCATTTGTGTTAAGACATTTTTTTGTTAAGACATTTTTTTACAGTGAATACAGTAAGCACACCACACAAAATACACTGTAAAAAATGCAGGGCTCCACATAAATCCTTCATGTTGACCCAACACAAATGAATTAAGTTTACTTAACACTTTTAATACATTTACGTGGATTGAACATAAAAAAATAAGTTTCCCCAATGAAATCTCAAGAATTGTGTTGTTTCAGCTCATTTTATTTAAGTAGCTTGAACAAGCCCAAAAAAACTTTGTTTGAGTGTAGTTGAATATACTTAAAACCATTTTGGTTTGTTGTTGATGTATTAAGCTATCATTATTATATCTTCTATGATTTTTTTCTTATCTCAAACCCAAAATCTGTGAATAATTGACAATAAACTTACCTTCTTACTTAAAAACTTTGGTCTTGCTAATTAAAACATCATGGTTAAATATTTATTGTTCTTCATCCATTGTGCTAAAACTCTAAATAGGGACGCTGGCATTCGCCTCGAGCTTGAAATATCTCTGCCTCAGTGGATAGAGCTGCTGTTAAAATAATAATTGCACAGGTGGTGAAAAGCACGCTCTGCTTTAGTTAGAGAGTAAAGCACACTGATTATCACATGAATGACCGCAGATTATACTGAAGGAGTTTAAGCACAAAGCAACTAGGCTTCTGTAGAAGCTCTCAAAAAAGTATTTGATGGAGTTTTGCGAAAATATTGTAAGCTTTATATTAGTGGATTTGCATTTCTCTCTTATTACAGAAGTTACCGGTTTCTAGCATTCTTCAAAATATCTTCTTTTGTCTTTTTCAGGAAAAAAAAGAAACTCAAAAAGGTTTGGAACCACTTGAGAGTGTGTAAATATTAAGTTTTTATCTTTTGTTTTTATATCAAATCCCTTTAAGAAAACAATATATTGATATATAAAAATAATCTCTGTGTCACCTTTGTAATTTATGATAAACTAATGTGGGAACTGTATACAATTATTTAAAAAAAACTTTCCGCCATTTTACGGTTTTCTATAAGGAACCATCATTTTATTTTAGGAAAGCACAAATTAGAGAATATGCTTAATAATATCAATAATAATAATAATAGTAATTATAGTACTAATAACAATAATACTAAAGAGCCTTTTAACTAATTCACATTTATTTTAAACTTTTCTTGTACTATTATTTATTTTATTGTATTTCAAAGACACCAAAAGTAGCAGAATGGGTGTAAAGTTTGTCAGACTGAACAGTGTTATAAATAATAAAAGATAAAGATAGATTTATTATTATTATAACTATTATTATTATTATTATTATTATTATTATTATTATTATTATTATTATTATTATCATTATTATATTTGGATATCAAAGACCCCTAAGGGAGAGAAAACCCCTATTATTGTTTGTTTTATTTTATGTTTTTTTTTTTTCAAAGACAACTAAAGTAGAAGAATGGGTTTTGAACAGGTCTACTGAAATTATTAATTAAATTAAATTACTATTCAAATTTAAATTTAAATTATTATTTATAAATTACTATTAAATTATTATTAAATTATTATTATCATGATTATTGTGATTATTATGTTTATTATTATTATTATTATTATTATTATTATTATTATTATTATTATTATTACCCACCCATTAAGACACCCAAAGTAACAGAGCGGGTGTTAAGTAGGTCGAAATAAAGATAGACTATTATTATTATTATTATTATTACTAATTATCTATTTATTTATTTATTTTTGCATATCAAATACCGCTAAAGTAGCAGAGCAGATTTTTTTTATTTTTAAATGTCTATTATTATTATTATTATTATTATCATTAGTAGAAGTAGTATTTTATTTTAAAGGCACCCAAAGTAGTAGAGCTGGTGTTGAGTATGTCAGACTGAACACCTTTTGTCTAATAGGAGATAAATAAAAGATTTGTATTATTATTCATATTATAATTATATATTTTTGGATATCAAAGACCCCTAAAGTAGCAGAGCAGAATTTTGTAAATTTATTATTATTTTATTCAATTAAAAACACAGCCAGAGTAGCAGAGCAGGTGTTGAGTAGGTCGACTGAACTTCTTTTTAACTAATAAAAGATAGATTATTATTATTATTATTATTATTATTATTATTGTTATTATATTTTAGGATATCAAAGACCCCTAAAGTAGCAAAGCCTATTTTTTAAATTTCTACTATTATTTTATGTATATATATATATATATATATATATATATATATATATATATATATATATATATATATATATATATATATATATATATATATATATATATATATATATGGATATCAAAGACCCCTAAAGTAGCAGAGCATATTATTTGTTATCTCTATTATTATTTTATTAAATTTATTTTTATTTCAAAGACACCCAAAGTAGCAGAACGGGTGTGAGAAGGATGATTAAACAGCTTTTTAACTAATAAACGATATATATTTTTTTATTACCATGCTTATTTCATCATATCAAAGACACCCAGAGTAGCGGCGCGGGTGTGGGTAATTCAGCCTGAACAGCTGCTGTGATCAGTATGGTGTGGAAGTGAGGAGAGGTTAACAGGTGTAGACGCTCGCTGCTGTTTTTTTTAAACCATCAGCTGTACTCAGATATTTTCCAAGTAGCTACCAAGAGCTCTTGGCTCCGGCAGTAATGTGCATTGAGTTCTCGTGCATTGAGATAATTGTTATGACATGCATTTTGTTAATAGTGTCTGTTTGTTTGTTTGCATGTAATGATAGCATGATAGATCCAACACAATCTCTGGATAGATCTCACAAAAACAGTGCCATATTTCACCAGAAATCACAAGGATAAGAAGATGTAACACCCATACAGAACATGATCTATTTTTAGAACAAGCATGGTAAGATTTTTATAACAGTACTTACAATACATTTTAAGTACAGTGTATAGCAGTCAGCATTTGAAGGATGTGATCCACTTCAAATGTTCACTATTGTGTTTGTGTGTGTACATATATATATATATATATATATATAGCACTGCTAAATATAGACATGAATATTTACTATTAAATGTTAAGGTATTTTTTTTCTGTACTCACTTTATCCGATTAATATTTTCCTACATTTAATTTAATAATATTAATTGATTAGATGTATACTTGCTATATGGATGGGGTTAGGTTTAGTTGCTTATAACTATGCCTAATGATTTGTAATTAATAAAGTACATGAGTAACAGAACTAAAAAAAAAAAAACGATTAATTTGATTTCTACATTTTTTAGTTGGTTGCAAATAGTTTACATTTGCCGAATTTAAACAAATTCAATTTATTTTTAATTTCAGGCCAATATAAATAGTTTTGCAACCAGTCACATAAACAAAATAGTAAATCTAATGAATCACCTTTGAGTGAAGGATACCTTAGAATAAACTGTCCCTTTCTATTTTTTTTTCGGGCCATTTAGCTTTAATTTATTATTTTTCCTTGTAATTATGGACTGAAATATGACTGCTTTTCTTATGGAATAAGAAAAGCTAGTTACAGCTCTGTTTTTGAGAGATTCGTTAACCCAATATGTCTTTAGACTTTCTCACTGATCCTCTGCGTGTTTGGGGTCTCTGCGCGCTCAGTACCTGCAGGAGGAGCTACGGGTTCGGCTGGTGGAGCTTCGGCAGGAGGGGCTTCTGCCGGTGCTGCTGCTTCAGCGGGCGCTCCTTCAGCCGGTGCCTCTGCCGGGGCTCCTTCAGCTGGGGCGGCTTCTGCTGAAGCGGGCTCGGCGGGCGCAGGCTCCGGTGCGGGTTCGGCTGGAGCGGGCTCAGGCGCTGGCGCGGGCTCGGGCTCAGGTGCGGGTGCCGGTGCCGGCTCCTCCTTCTTCGCGGCCTTAGCCGACTTCTTTATCGGTGCTGGTTTTGCCGGCATGCTTGTCCGCTTCAGGGATCCCTCTGACCTAGTAAGTCCTTCGGCTCGGCCTGGAGAGGGTCACCCCGGATTTATAGGCTCAGGCACGGCCAACTCCTCCCCTAGGAAGAGTCTCAAGTGTCCGCTGAGGAGTTGAGCATCACGGACACTTCAGCTGATGACGAGAAGGGGGAAGGGGCGCCCTCAGAAGTACAGTGTATAGGCCTACACTCATTTAATTAGACAAATCACATGAGTAAAACTTAAAAATGCGTTCAAACGACAACAAAAGGTAAATTAAGTTATGCTGCGTCCTAATTCGTATACTAGTCTTAAAATTATACTTTTTTTGTGAAGAATAGGAGAGAAGTGGGACAGCAAGGCACAAAGTAACACTTTTTTTGTTTTGGCCAAATAATGAACAAGTTAATGGGCTTAGACAAACCATATATATATATATATATATATATATATATATATATATATATATATATATATATATATATATATATATATATATATATATCAACAACACACAAGCCTCTTAAATGAGCACTGGTATGATTGCCGTACCTATGGCTTCTGTGCAGTATTGCTAAAAGTACAAGGAGTAAAAATGTTACTATTTACCCCACCTGCGGGGCAAGTTATAACAGACAGAGGGTTAGTTGTAAGTCTGACTTAAAAAGTCAGATTTCACATAGTTTATTAAAATTGATTTTACTTTAAATAGTATTTATTTCTTCAGTTTTTGACTCAATTTTTGTTCTATATAGCACAACATGTTTATTTATTTATCCCTTGAATAAAGACATTTGAATTTATTTGCATTATTATCCATTATTATATGATGGATTTATTTGCATTATTAGCAATAAAATGTGTTTTTTTTCTAATTCAATTATTTCTATTTTTTTAAATATAAAGTTCTCAACATTACACTCAAAATTCAACAATTATTTTGTTTGTTTAATTGGTGTGCGTAGCTTATTTGTGACACCCAACAAGCCCCGCTGTGTCATGTTTTCTTCAAAACATGAAAGCAGTCACTGTGTTTTTTACATCTTTTAAAATCGTTCCATCTAGAAAACAATTTTACTAACATACTTGCATAGATTTGCAAAAAAAAAAAAAAAAATAGACTACATTAACATTTACATTTAGTCATTTAGCAGACACTTTTATCCAAAGCGACTTACAAATGAGGAGAAGGAAGCAATTTACACAACTATAAGAGCAACAATGAATAAGTGCTGTAGGTAAGTTTCAGGTCTGTAAAGTCTAAGAAGGAAAGCATTAGTAATGTAAGATTTTTTTTTGAGTACAGTTAGTGGTATAACCAGAGAGGCAATTGCAGATTGGGAAAGGAAGTGGAGACTAAATAGTTGAGTTTTAAGTCATTTCTTGAAGACAGCGAGTGACTCTGCCGTTCTGATGCAGTTAGGGAGATCATTCCACTAACTGGGTAAATTGAGCGTGAAAGTTCGGGAAAGCGATTTCTTCCCTCTTTGGGATGGAACCACGAGGCGACGTTCATTCACAAAACGCAAGTTTCTGGAGGGCACATAAATCTGCAGAAGTGAGAGCAGATAAGAAGGAGCAAAGCCAGAAGTCGCTTTGTAAGCAAACATCAGCGCTTTGAATTTGATGCGAGCAGCAACTGGCAGCCAGTGCAAACGGGTGAGCAGCGGAGTGACATGTGCTCTTTTAGGTTCATTAAAGACCCCTTGTGCTGCTGCGTTCTGGAGCAGCTGCAGAGGTTTGATAGAGTTAGCTGGAAGACTATAATAAAAAATACTTTTATGCTACAAAAAATGGTTTCTCCTATGTTTCTCATCCAAATTTTGCTGAACTCTTGCAATAATTGGCAGAAAGTCGTCTGCCGACACTTTGGTGAAAATCTCAGAAGCATGCCATGGTTAACCCTGAGCAAATACCTTAAAACTGTGTGTTAAATTTTACCCTGCGTTACTTTGTGCCCTGCGCTCCCCTACTACATCTTAAAAAGATATTTTTTGTAAATAGTAAGTATACTTTTGAGATTGTAACAGAAGGGAAGAATACACTCATTTAATTATAGACAAATTACACGTGGAAATCTTAAAAACATAAAAATGTTTCAGCTACCACGAATGTTAGAATAAGTTATGCAGCGTCCTGCTGTCTAACATTTTGTCTTAAAATGATTTTTGTGTGAAGAAAAAGTATACTTTTGAGTGTGTAACAGAAGAGAAGTCCTACACACACGCACATTAGACAAATTACACGAGAAAAACAATTTCTGAAAAAGATGGAGCCTCGGCCTGTAAGAAAAAGTCATGCAAAAGTAACTAAAAGGAACGCAAAAGTAACTAAAAAAATAACGTAACACATTACTTACCATAAAAAGTAAAGCAACTAGTAACTTTTTAGAAGAGTAACTCAATATTGTAATGCATTATCAAGTAACTTTCTCCAACACTATTTTGAGTGTGTAAGAGAGATTATGCAATCTTTGGGTCATATGACTCCCTGGACGGTTATGTTGCTTAGATAAGATGATTGGTAAGGCATGTGTTATGTCATCCACATTTCTTACATATTTAGTTTCCTATCAAGATGCAGCATGATGTGCATTTCTTGTGTTTTCTTTCCCCCTGTATGAATATGTATTACTATGCTATGTTACCAAACTGTACTGTACTTTATATTCACTTTAAAAAGTGATTGACTTTACTTTTAAAATATAAAGCAAGTAAACCCTTTGCTTTTAAAGTGATTAGTTGATTTTACTTAAATAAGTGAGTAAACCTGTTGCCTTAAAATTATTGAGCAAATTAATATTGTGCACAATTATTAAAATTAAGTCAAAAGTAACAGTTCAAAATTACAATGGGTTTACTCACTTAAAAAAAATATCAAGTCGACCCATCACTTTTAACACAGGTTTAGTCACTTTTAAGTAACTAATCATTTACAATATTAGTTGCGTATGTTTTGCAAGATTTTGCAAAAGAAATGCACTCAAATTAGGTTAGATTGTCCAATGTTGTGCAGTACTACAAATGGACAAACTTCTGTCTGCAGTTTTAGTTTATTTAATTGTAGATTGAAATATAGCACACTGTATGTCACGATCACCAGAGATCTAACTACCAGAGATCGCTGGCAAACATTCACACAGACTACAAATCTGCCATTTTATGGACTAGAGATCCAGTCATGCAACACACACACACACCTGCTTTAAATTGCCACTGATTAGACACACAGCTGAAGCTGCTCACAGACTGATTCATGGACTATTTAAGCAGCACAGACACACACAATGTTGCTGAGTCTTGTCTACTGTGTGTGACACTTTAACGCGTTTTCCTTTGTCTTGCTTTGCTGTGTTTTTTGAACCTTGCCTTGTTTATTTGTTTATTCCTGTCTGCTTCCTGCCTCTGACCATCTGCCTGCCTATTCACTACGATTCTGCATTGCCTGTATACATCTGTTTGCCCCTGTGTTGACTATTGCTTGCCTGACCATGCTAATAAACCTGCATTTGGATCCACACCCTTGCTGTCAGCATCCCATCCCTGGTTACACTATACTTGCAGCCAGTCTTTTTCATAAATCGTCTCCTCACCCATTTAATTTGTGTCCTTTCTACAGCTATAAATCACATTTTGGATAGATTCAGCACTTAATTTGCAAGACTCAAGAAAGAACAGAGTTAACGAACGTTGTGGTTTATTATGACAGATGGACAACATCTCAGTGGTCATTTTTGCGAACATCCAAAGTGGCCAGTTCTCATGTATACCGGACCACTCCATCATTAACAAAAGCACAAATCTTCCATACAAACCACATTTCTTCATGACAATATGTGTTTGTTTTTTCTTCTTAAATGATTGTTGTTGCAGGGCCACGCTATGTACAATGTTTACATTAATAACGTTCTGTACAAAATGAAACCGAAGTTGTACAAACAATCATTTGGGGGGGAAATTACAAAGCAATATCATTCCTTTTACGACCCCAAATTAGGTAGAACACATCCGTAATTCTGCTTCACACCAAGGTGACATGCGTATACGACATTTAGAAACCCAATGCACGTTTTGAATTCTATCTTATAACCTTTCCTGCATTAATATTGGATTTTTTTTAATCGATATCAAGCACTGCATGAAGTGAAGGGACTATTCAGCAACTTCTCACCACTCTGTGTCTGTAATATCCATACATTGGTCCTCTTATTTTATTTTATTTTTTTATATTATTTTATTATTTTTATTTTATTTGTTTTATTTTTTTATTTGATTTGTTTAATTTCTTTTTGTTTTATTTTTTATTTTAATTTCTTTTTATTTTATTTATGTTTTATTTTAATTTATTTCATTTCTTTTTATTTTATTTATTTTTGATTTTATGTTTTTTCTTCTTTTTCTTTTATTTTTATTTGTATAGTTATTTTATTTTTTATTTATTGTTAATCTCTTTCTATTTCATTCAATAAAATTTTATTTTATTAAAAGTGTAAGTTCTGTTACTGAGGCCAGAAGGGGGCGCTCAATCTGTGGTCTGTGTGGGCCCTAATCCCCCAGTATATTGATGGGACTCTATACTGCTCAGTGAGCGCCGTCTTTTGAATGTAACTGAGGTCCTGACTCTCTGTGGTCATTAACAATCCTAGGATGTCCTTCGAAAAAGAGTTGGGGTTTAACCCCGGTATCTCAGCCAAATTTGCCCGCTGGCCTTTGTCCATCATGGCCTCCAAACCATCCCCATATCATAACTGGCTTCATCTCCTCTCCACCAATTAGCTGGTCTGTAGTGTGTGGACTGGCCCAATATGGCTGCCATCGCATCATCCAGGTGGATGCTGGGTGGTGGACGAGGAGATTCCCCCCCAAAAATGTGTGTAAAGCACTTTGAGTGTCCAGAAAAGTGCTATATAAATGTAAGTAATTATTGTTATTATTAAACCTGATATGAAAGCCCCATCATCCATACATCCAACATACAATCAATACCCCTCTCGGTTCCTGACTCTGTTCAACACAAATTATTGCAACAATATAATATAACTCGCATTAAAAAAGTGCATTTAAGAGTGAAAAAGCAACAGATAAACAGTAAAATCAATGTAAAAAAAATCCAGTTTTACCAATCACCATCCATGCGCTGTCGTCACAATCCCAGCACAGACAAACTAGACAGTAAAAAGTTGCTGAATTGTCTCGATAAATGGGTCTTTGCACAACACGGCACAGCTATCACACGGTTACAGGCACAATAACATGATGCAGACAGTGCACAGCGGCTTTAGTCACACTTCAAATGAGATTTCTACCACCGAATGAGATTTAGTCCCTCAACGATTAGCTTTATTCGCTGATCCAGATTCAATATCCAGGTAATTCAGCATTGAGGCGCTGTTATGAAATGGAGCATTCGCCACATTGCACAAATGCCATCTCTGAAATGTGCACAACAAAAGCCATTGACACACTGTCTTAAGTCTGGAATGTAATCAAATATAAATGTCACATATTAAGACTTTAAATCAGCAGCAGCAGCAGCGCAACTAAAGAAGGCTAAAAGAAAACCCAATCGTTTGGCCATCTTATGAATCTCTCTATTTGGCTAATAAACTCCACAAACCCGCAGAGAAGGAACTACGGAAATCATATTTACACAGTAATGATATTCTGATATATGAGATGCGATATAAAGGAGTGGAATGATTTGAGTAACTTTTTTTTTTAGCTTACATCTCACCTACATGCATGTTTCGGATAGTAGATTCAGATGGGAAATTACTGGTCCACCACTGCTTTCTGTGAACAAATCCTCTTCTGTAAGAGATATATACTTATATATATTAAGTGATGAGATTGATATTGATTATAACGAAATGTTTGATATGTTAAGTGTAGGAGATTCGTTTACTTTGATAGTGATTTTGTAATGGATGTGTGTGTGTGTGTTTGTGTGTGTGTGATGATTAAACTACTACTATTTGATGCTTATTGTAACACTAAAATTAATTATTCAACTAAAATGATCCCTTGTTCCTATAGATGCTCTTAAAGGGATAGTTCACCCAAAAATGTAATTATGTCATATATTCATCCTGTTAGTCTCAATCCTAAATGTCCTTCTTCTGTTGAACACAAAGAGAGATATACTGAAGACTAAATCAACCATTGACTTTTATAGTATTTTGATGTAAATGGCTGGATTTTTCCAGCAGCCTTCAGAATATCGTCTTTCAAGAGTTAACACTTACACTCACTGGCCATTTTGTTAGGTACACCTTACTACAGTAGTACCAGGCTTGACCCCTTTTGCCTTCAGAACTGCCTTAATCCTTGGTGGCAAAGATTCAAGAAGGTACTGGAAATATTTCTCAGAGATTTTGCTCCATATTGACATGATAGTATCACACAATTGCTGCAGATTTGTCGGCTGCACATCCATGATGTGAATCTCATATTCCACCATATCCCAAAGGTGCTCTATTGGATTGACATCTGGTGACTGTGGAGGCCATTTGAGTACAGTAAACTCATTGCCATGTTTAAGAAACCAGTCTGAGATGATGATTCACACTTTATGACATGCCGCATTATCTGGCTGGAAGTAGCCATCAGAAGATGGGTACACTGTGGTCATAAAGGGATGGACATGGTCAGTAACAATACTCAGGTAGGCTGTGGTGTTGACACAATGCTCAATTGGTACTAATGGGCCCAAAGTGTTCCAAGAAAATATCCCCCAGACCATTACACCACCACCAGCAACCTGAACCATTGATACAAGGCAGGATGGATCCATGCTTTCATGTTGTTGACGCCAAATTCTGACCCGACCATCTGAATGTCGCAGCAGAAATGGAGACTAATCAGACCAGACAACGTTTCCCCAATCTTCTATTGTCCAGTTTTGGTGAGCCTGTTCGGTATGAACTGCAGCAGATCGTCTTGACCATGTCTGCATGCCTAAATGCACTTTTGAGTTGCTGCCATGTGATTGGCTGATTTGAAATTTGCGTTAAGCAGTTGGAAAGGTCTACCTAATAAAGTGGCCAGTGAGTGTAGTTGACGATTGATAATAAAGCGTGTTTGGCATGCTGTTCTGTGAGAGAGCCCTGAGCTCAGATCATCCAAGAGCTTGGGGCTCCCTTTCGTTTCATCGGGTGAGAGGGGAGTCTGAGCTCAGGTAGCTCCAAGAGAGCTCCCCTGAATTTGTTCGTTTGGCGTATTCCTTGATTATTAGGGGTTGCAAACAACGGAATGAACTGCTAACTATACCAGCATATGTTTATGCGTTGAATTTCCAGTGCTAAAACGCTCATTAAGTGTCAATTTGGTTCACTTACTGCATGTCTTTGGACTGTGGGAGGAAACCGGAGCTCTCAAAGGAAACCCACGTGAGCACGAGGAGAACATGCAAACTCAACTCAGAAAAGCCACCTGAATCAATCTAGGAAAGATGGGGAGGACTAGGGGTGGAAGGGGGGATGCTTCAAGATGAAGATGACCAAGGTAAGGAAATCTAGTTATTTATGTAAATATGGATTTGCCTGATTGGTAAATAATATGATAGCTAATGCGGGACCAGCCGTGGTCAATCATAAGCAGGTGATCCTCTCAAAATTAGTTTATAAATCAACTTCACTTTGTGTTCAACAGAAGAACAAAATTCATAAAAAGCTACTTGAGTGTGTGTCCACACCAAAATTATCAGTTTATGATGAACCATCTCTTTAGAGACTACGATGATGAGTGATGTCAAGTGCGATTTTTGCTAAACCGAGACGTTTGGAAACCTTTTTCCTTAATATTAGAGTTAGCACCAAATAATCAAAGATAATCTTGGTTGGGGCAATCCTCTCCAAATAAAAGGCTCATACAGAATAAAGCACTGAGTATTTGGTTTCCTACATTTGCACCATTTGCTACAAAGAGAGCAGTTAACTGAGAAGATAGACAGCACTATATTGAATCTAACTAGAGAGGCCTGAGATAACCAAACCCCTGAGCTGAGATCAGTGTCAAAGCCGAGTCAGAAACGTCTCTACAGAACCAGTAAATCATAGTGCAGAGAAATAGTCAGTTTGTGATCTGGAACGTCTCTCTGGACACTAATTGTCTTTACAGCATGTTAGTGAGGTGCGCTTGAACACAAACTTGAGTTTTGAGAACACTGCCCCCTAGAGGGAGTATCACCTTTTAAAACAGGATGCAGAATTGTCGTTTTGATTTGGAATGAAGTATAATTAAAGTGGTACTACTGTAAAATTAAAGTGTTACTTCATGTCCTAACTATACCCAATGCAGCACTGTTAAACCAAGTTTTTTGTCTTTATCATACATAGCAATGCGCAAAATTCTTATTTTAGAAACAGTTTCTATTTCTGCGACATTGCAGCAAAACGACAGCATAAACTACTATGACAATGATCACCTCAGGTACTGATTATGTGCTTAATTCAGCTGTAAATGCTACCAATGTGAGTTTAAATACTATTTTACATGACATTTATTGCCATACTACTGAAAGCAGCTGCAGATAGTTCACCTCAGATCTTGTAAATAAAATAACAAGCAGACCATTAAAAAAATGAAAGTCAGAACTGCGACTCCAAAACCAACAAAACCAACAACATCAGTCACTCAGCTTATGTACTTTTATTATTGTTAAATATACTAACTACCTGTTTATCTAATATATATAATGTCTAAGTTTTGTTTTAACCATCTGCGACAGCAATGCACACATTTTCTATTTTAGAAACAGTTTTTTTTTTCTGTGATGTCACAGCAAAACAACAACATAAACTACTATGTCAATAATCGCCTCAGGTAATGTGCTTAATTCAGCGTTAAATCTTACCAATGTGAGTTTGAACACTATTTTACATGACCATTAACTAGCAGACAGTCTGAAAATTAAAGTCAGAACTGTGACTTTTCTGTCACGTAGCGTTTGGTGCTTGTTACTGCTTGTCACTGGGACCTTGTCACATTGCATGTAGTTAGGACACAGTGTGTTTACTTAGTTTAAAAAATTAGCTGCATTGTAATAAATATCTATTGATCGGGGGTGTTTTCCTTTAGTTTACACTTCTGAATCGCATTTTGAGACACTTCTTGTCACCAATTTTGGGATTCTTTCTGTCCACTTTCAAACTTGGATATTTTAGAGTAATTGAATTTTTTTAAAGGATTAAGTTAAAGAAGTTAAAACAATATATTGTACATAAAAAGCCTGATCTCATGAGAAAACTCAAGTGATTTATGTTTAGTCAGTTTAGTGGAGTCGTACGAAAATCTACAATTTTAAAAAGGAGGCGTGGCACTTAACCCCTCCCCCCTAAATCCAACTGTTGTTTGGGGATAAGTAAATCGTACTAAATTTTATGAATGAGATCGCACAAATTAGCCACTAAATCAAAAAGTTACGAATTGCTGTGAGATTGTGTTGACATAACATATTGATATAAACTTAAAATTAAACTTAAAATTAAAGGAGACTCAATATTTTTTTGTGACTTAATTTATATGAAAATCCTAGACAGTCATTTCAAACTAATAAAAATTACCTTTTTTAACTTTTCAATAATAAAAGTTGGATCTTCAAGAACAGCTCATGCATCTTTTCAGTAAATAAAAATGTTAAACAAAGGGTTTTGAATGATATTATGATAAAATAAATAAAAAATGTAGAATTGATAACATTTAAAGTTAATTTAAATTATATATATATATATATATATATATATATATATATATATATATATATATATACATATACATATACATACATACATACATATATATATATATATATATATATATATATATATATATATATATATATACACATATATATATACATATATATACATATATATACCATATAATACCATAGCTTACCCATACCACCAAACCTGTCCCTAACCTTACTAATGTCCCACCGCAATACCAGAAGTGTTGTCCAGTATATTATAAACAAAGGAGCACATTACACATATTTTTGGATGCAAGCACCTAGTACTTAAAGCCACTTAATCAAAAATGCGACATAAAAACACTCCAAATCAAATTCCAATTCAGCATCCTGTCTGTTGTGGCCAGTTCAATCCAGATTCACAATCATAAAGAGAAAGGTGCCATTAAATAGTAAAGATTGCTCGACTCTGCCCTCTACAGGATGAGAAGAGAACACGATAGCACGCTTTGAATCTGTTTTAAGGCATTTACCGTGGTATAATGAGGACGGATTTATCCTACGCAACCTGCATAACAGTTTCTGACACTGAAGGTTTGGGGTTTTAACTGTAGCTTATGCTGTGGCCTTTTTTTAATAATGTGAAAGAAATGAAAAGTACAAAAAGCAGCATAGGCTAAAGTGGCCTGTAAAGTGTCACGTCGGCGAAGGAGACATCTTATATTACCCAAAATACCCCAGATCGGTTGTTGCTTGTGACCGTGAGAGCGCACGTTGTTAGCACCTGTATCGTTGTGTTGTTAAAACGGGCAGAAGTGGAACAGTAAAGGCTCCCGCAAAAGAGAAATTACATCCGTATGTACATTAACCTCTGTAAACAGAAATATGCAGATAGACGTGCTATAAAATCATCGGCGTTTATAGCTGTCATAGTATGTTATTCTTGTAGTTATGTATGACAAAAGCCCTTACATAAAAGTACCATGTATGAACATAGATGGAGAAATTGCTGTGGTAATACCATGCTTTTTTGTACTCAGTACCACTATATATTGGATATTTAAATGTATGTATGTATAAGAAAAGATTTAAGTGCTATAACTTTTCACCAATTCTTTCTACATTTTTAAAACCACATTCATATCTTCCTGTTTACATTTTTAAAGGTCCTGAGGTGTGACTTGTCTTTTATAATAAGTACAAATATTTCTTGTAGTCTCTCAGTGAACAAGAGCTCATCAAATCTGCATGCTGAATAACTTTACAAGAGTAAAATGCTGCTTAAAATGGAGTATAGCATGTTGGCAGAACTTCAACTACACATTAAAGTGCCATGGTATTACCATGATACCACCCTAGTACTTTTCTGTAAGGGGCATTGGATTGAAATGAAACGGGTGGAATGGGTAGTTAAATAAATACGTGGGTGAAATGAACTAACAGCATTAATAGTAACAGTACAGTGTCATCAGGAAGTGTTGGAATCTGGACCTTGACATAGCTGGCTGGAGAGATGGAGAAGATCGAAGGACCACAATATTGAGGAGCTGATTGAGTCTAGACAATGAGATGGAGGAATTGATGAGGTCAGGACCACAATAATGAGGAGCTGATGGAGTCTGGACCACAATATTGAGAATCTGATGGAGTCTGGACTACAATATTGAGAATCTGATGGAGTCTGGACTACAATATTGAGAATCTAATGGAGTCTGGACTACAATATTGAGAATTTGATGGAGTCTGGACTAAAATATTGAGAATCTGATGGAGTCTGGACTTCAATATTGAGAATCTGATGGAGTCTGGATTACTATATTGAGAATCTGATGGAGTCTGGACTTCAATATTGAGAATCTGATGGAGTCTGGACTACTATATTGAGAATCTGATGGAGTCTGGGCTACAATATTGAGAATTTGATGGAGTCTGGACTTCAATATTGAGAATCTGATGGAGTCTGGACTACAATATTGAGGAGCTGATGGAGCCTGGACTACAATATTGAGAATCTGATGGAGTCTGGACTACAATATTGAGGAGCTGATGGAGCCTGGACTACAATATTGAGAATCTGATGGAGTCTGGACTACAATATTGAGAATCAGATGAAGTCTGAACTACAATATTGAGAATCAGATGGAGTCTGAACTACAATATTGAGAATCTGATGGAGTCTGAACTACAATATTGAGGAGCTGATGGAGTCTGGATTACAATATTGAGGAGCTGATGGAGTCTGGACTACAATATTGAGAATCAGATGGAGTCTGGACTACAATACTGAGAATTAGTTGGAGCCTGGACCTAAAGTTGGAGTCTGGACCATAAAATGGAGGAATTAATGGAGTCTGGAACTCAAGATGGAGGAGCTGATGGAGTTTGGATTACAATATTGGGGAGTTGATGGAGTCTGGACCTCAATATGGGGCAGCTGATGGAGTCTGGACTTCAAAATGGAAGAGCTGATGGAGTCTGGAACACAATATTGAAGAGCTGATGGTGTCTGGACTATAATATGGAGGAGTTGATGGAGTGTGGACCATAATATTGAGGAATTAATGAAGTCTGGACCACAATATTGGGGAGTTGATGGAGTCTGGACCTCAAGATGGAGGAACTGTTGGGAGTCTGGACTTTAACATTGGCTAAAGGAGAGATGGAGAAGCTAGCTGATGGAGTCTGGACCTCGACGTGAGCGATAGATGTTCAGAGAGGAGGGAGTTTTGGGTCTGTTTCTTTCTCCGGTGACTCGATGTGATTTGCAGCCTCTTGTAGTTTTAACAGCATCGCCATCTAGAACAAAAGAGCACAGATTGCAGGAACATGAACTGCAGTGAGCACAGACATTAACTTTACTCTTTTGCATGAAACAGAAATTGCTCAAAACAACAACCAAAAAGATCTTTGTGAAAATCTGTTTATTATCCGGTGAATCCACACACTGACCAGTGGATCAGACTCCACAGAGCTGGGCGGCGTCTCTTTATGTGTCCGCTCGTCCGCTGGTTGGCTGGGGCTGCCAGGGCCAGTGCTGGGTGGAGGCAGGTGGAAGAGTTTGGCCTGGTCCTGTTGAGCAGAAGGCCACGGCAGGGACCCTCTAACCCACTCCACCGGGTCCTCCCATACAGACTTCTGCCCATGAACCTGCACAAACACAAAACACAAACACTCAGCTACATTAAACTGCTGTGTTTGCATTTTGAAATGAAAACTAGCCATGTTCAAAATAGTGTTCCCCTTATGTTCCAGAAAATATCTAAAACACAGGTGTCAAACTCTGTTCCTGGAGAGTCACAGCACAGTTTAATTCCAACCCTAACTAAACACACCTGATCAAACTAATTGATTCCTTCCGTCTTGTTTGAAACCTGCAGGTAAAGCCGCGGTCACATCGCATTTTTCCCCTCATTGACTTTTATTCATATGCAAGTGAATGCAACAGACCGGAAACATAAGCTTGTGCGACAAGTTTCACAGTTTGCTGTGTTGCAAAATTCAAGCTTGGTGGACTCTGACTTGAGAATGAGACCAATCAAAGATCAAAGCATGACCTCTCAGTACAGAAATTTAACATATGCGAACAATCGCTTGCTTCTTTTTATGTCTAGGCAATAAGATGGAGGAATTGATGAAGTCTGGAGTACAATATTGAGAATCTGATGGAGTCTGAACTACAATATTGAGAATCTGATGGAGTCTGAACTACAATATTGAGTATCTGATGGAGTCTGGACTACAATATTGAGAATCTGATGGAGTCTGAACTACAATATTGAGAATCTGATGGAGTCTGAACTACAATATTGAGTATCTGATGGAGATTAGACTACAATATTGAGAATCTGATGGAGTCTGAACTACAATATTGAGAATCTGATGGAGTCTGGACTACAATATTGAGTATCTGATGGAGTATGGAGTACATTATTGAGAATCTGATGGAGTCTGGACTACAATATTGAGAATCTGATGGAGTCTGGACTACAATATTGAGAATCTGATGGAGTTTAGACTACAATATTGAGAATCTAATGGAGTCTGAACTACAATATTGAGAATCTGATGGAGTCTGGACTACAAAATTGAGAATCTGAAGGAGTCTAGTCTACAATATTAAGGAGCTGATGGAGCCTAGACCTCAAAATGGAGTGTGGACTATAAAATGGAGGAATTAATGGATCTCAAGATGGAGGAGCTTATGGAGTTTGGATTACAATATTGGGGATTTGATGGAGTCTGGACCTCAATATGGAGCAGCTGAGGGAGTCTGGACTTCATAATGGAAGAGCTGATGGAGTCTGGAATACAATATTGAAGTCTTATTTAACCTCGCCCCTTTTCGCAGCAGCGTATGACAGAATTTTGCAAGCTCAAACTGCGGCATTAGTGTGTTGAAGCAGGGCTGGAACTAAACTATGCAGGGCTGCGGCCCTCCAGAAACTGAGTTTGACACCCCTGATCTAAAATTATGCATTTTCCTCATTTAAATTTTTGACAAATAATTAATCGACTGTTGGTGTATCCTAAACATTTTGTAGGTAACTCTAGCAAAATTTCAGTTTTTTTTAAAACAAAAACAAACAAGTTGATGGAGTCTGAAGGACAAGATGGATGAGGTGATGTGGTTTGGACCTCAAGATGGAGGTTCTGATAGAGTCTGGATTACAATATTGAGGAGCAGATGGAGTCTAGGCCTCAAGATGGAGGAGTTGATAAAGTCTGGACTACAATATTGAGGAGCTAATGGAGTCCGAACTACAATATTGAGAATCTGATGGAGTATAGACTACAATATTGAGAATCAGATGGAGTCTGGACTACAATATTGAGAATCAGATGGAGTCTGGACTACAATATTGAGAATTAGATGGAGTCTGGACTACAATATTGAGAATCAGACGGAGTCTGGACATCAATATTGAGAATCTGATGGAGTCTGGACTATAATCTTGGGAATCTAATGGAGTCTGGACTACAATCTTGGGAATCTGATGGAGTCTGAACTACACTATTGAGAATCTGATGGAGTCTAGACTACACTATTGAGAATCTGATAAAGTCTGGACTACAATATTGAGGAGCTGATGGAGTCTGGACCACAATATTGGGAATCTGATGGAGCCTGAACTACATTATTGAGAATCTGATGGAGTCTAGACTACACTATTAAGAATCTGATGGAGTCTGAACTACAATATGGAGGAGCTGATGGAGTCTGGACTACAATATTGAGAATCTGATGGAGTTTTGACCACAATATTGAGGAGCTAATGGAGTCTGGACCTCAAGATGGAGGGATTAATGGATTCTGGACCACAAAATTGCTAAGCTGATGGAGTCTGGATCACAAGATGGAGGGATTAATGGAGTCTGGACCAGACTACTGAGGAGCTGATGGAGTCTGGACTACAATATTGAAGAGTAGACCTCAAAATTGAGGGGCTGATATAGTCTGGACCTCAAAATGGAGGAGCTGATGGAGTCTGGACCTCAAAACAGAGGAGCTGATAAAGTGTGGTCAACATTTAAAGCGGGCCAAAACCTTTCATCAAAGTTGTCATAAAACTATTAAACAACTTTCATTCTTGTTTTAGGACAATTTTGGCTTTTTTTGATCATCTTTAAACGTTGACTACTGCATTTACCCCCTAAGAATTCTTTTACCCACTTTAATGCCATCTTTGGATCCTTCCTGCAGGTACGGGATGATGGAGTGATTCCACAGATCGATAAACCATGTGCGGAAGTCCTCCACTGTTACTGGACAGGACAGGAAAAAGCAGGGGCCTAAAACACAGAGAGGATTAGATTTATAAGTATACTGAATTAATTATGGCAGCCCACCATTTAATCAAAACTAACCACCACACATTAATTTTCCAAAAATCTTGGATTTGTTGAATAGACATGAGCGCTGCACCTTTCAAAATCAAAATGCAGCATGATTTATATGAATGTATCTTTGAAAAAAATTTATCTCCAGAAAGATTTTAATGTCCGTGGCACGGTGCTCTGTTAAACATCATTTGGGAAATAAAAAAAATTAAAAAAAGAAATATAATAATTTTGGCTGTATTCTAAGTCGGTGGAAAACACTGTACTGAAATAACATCTCATTTGGCATGATTCTGATAATGAAGATGGAGATTACCGATGAGGAAATCGGAGGTGCTGTGTTTCTCCAGGAAGGTGTGAAGGTGGTACCAGAGTCTGGGCACCCAGTCCAGCACCCGCAGAAGATCTTCATTGGTCACACTCCTCGGGTCTTCAGCCTCCATCAGTT
This sequence comes from Danio rerio, assembly GCF_049306965.1. NCBI lineage: Eukaryota > Metazoa > Chordata > Actinopteri > Cypriniformes > Danionidae > Danio > Danio rerio. The sequence goes on along the minus strand of NC_133181.1, from coordinate 57,722,750 downwards.
TTCTGTGCAAGTAACGCACCAGGAACCCGTTGGCTGGCTCCACGTTATTCGAAAACGTCACCATCCTGTATAGAAAATATACATTAACATTTTTTTTTTTTTAGCAAGGACGCTAAAGTGGCAGCATAGACAATTTTAATTTTGCTAAATTTCAAATGAAGACTTTTTAATTATCCAACAATACTGCAAAGATTTCCACAAAAATACAAAGCAGCACAACTTTTAATATTGATGATGATAATAATAATAATAATGTTTCTTGATCATCAAATCAAAATTATTTCACAAAGTTTCATTGCATATTAAGAATAAATTGCATTTTAAATTTATTAATTAAGTTATTTTAAATAGTAAAATTTTCACTCTATTAATATTTAACATACTTTTTAAACCAGTAGTGCACACAAAGGTAAATATAAAAAACATTGAAATTATGTGAAATATTAATTTTAAATACTTTGTGCACTTAGAGCCCTATCATACACCCGGTGCAATAAGGTGCAAGATGCTTTTGCCGAAACATGTTGCTATTTTCAGACCAGCGCAGCCTTAATTTTCCTGTTTTCCACCACATTGTTTAAATAGCAAATGCATTTGCACCTCTTTGTGGACTAATGGGTGTTTTGGTCAAGTAAAAGAGGTGTGTTAAGGCGGATTGTTGGCACATTGCTATTTTGAGGAACTAAAAAAGACTGTAATAGACCAGCTGAAAGCAGCGCGTCAGTTGTGTGCCTCGCTTACACATTGCTTAAAACACGCGGGATGTCAAGCATTATGCAAATATCTTTACAAATGAAAAAGTATTAAAGGATGAAACTATTACAATAATTATTACTTTCTACATAAATATAAAAACCACTGCCTCCATGTCTTCTTCATCTCGGGGGGCTTTTTTTTGTTTATTCATGACAACTTGCTTTTGTATAATGTTATTATCATTAACAGTATTATTTATTATATGCATATTTATATTTGTTTTATTAAAAACAAGTTTAGATTAGTGCACCGGTCAGGTTTTCTACCATATGGGGCATAGCATGTATGTTTTACATATAACTCTGATCACACTTTGTTATTATTGTTCATTTATTAATTTGCTGGAAATTAGAACTGGATTTTGAAATAGTTTTGAAACAAACTTTGTGCTTAAAATTAATTATGTAGGCTAATTGGAGGAGGCTCAATCTTTAGCAAAAGTAGATTCGGATACGCCCTTAATGCTTTTGCACCATGTGCTTTAGACTTTGCGGCTAAATCATTTAACTAGAGCCCATAGTATTTGCTAACATTAATCCATAAAATGTTATAAATGGGTCAGTAATTATGCAAAAAAATTCTGTGTGTTTTGTTAAGTTCACCACTGACTACATTATCCTGTTATAACGACTGCTTACCGAAAAAATCAACAGACAACAAATAAATTACTGGAGGTAACCCAAGTGCACTTAAAACATAATCAAATGCATGCTGTTTACACTATTCAATTAGGAAATTATTCACTTAAATCAATTAAAAAAGTTATAAAATTTGTTACTTTGTTCATTTTTAAGAAAAGCAATGTGAAAGTACGTGTTGTGTTATTTTTTTACCTTTATTTTAAAACCAAAACATGCATACAATTGTAAAATATTACTTTGAAATAGTTCTGTCAAAACGATTTATCGCAATTTATCTTATCCAGAATATAAGTTCATATCTCCAAATTATATTTGTGCATACTGTGTATACTCATGTGGTCGCCGCAGCGGAATGAACCGCCAACTTACCCATCTAAACACACTCATTCACACACACTCATACACTGCGGCCAATTTAGATTATTCAATTGATCTATAGTTCATGTGTGGAAAACCGGAGCACCCAGAGGAGACCCATGCTAACACAGGAAGAACATGCAAACTCCACACAGAAATTCCAACTGAACCAGCTGAGACTCAAAATAGCAACCTTCTTGCTGTGAGGCGACAGTGCTAACCACTGAGCCACCGTGTCGCCTAATATACAATATATAAATGTATATGTAAATAGATTTCTTTTATTTCATGTATACTGTAGTATGTGTGTGCCTTTATACATATATACACAGTACACTTGTATAAATTATGTCAATGCAAACTTTTATCATGGATGTTATTATTTTCAATTAAATGTTTGACAGCACTACTTTTGCAAACATAAATAAATTCCCATATTTCTTTTGCATATTTTTTTGTATATTCTGTCTGTGTATATGTACGGAGGCCAGCTAGTGTGTGCTGTGCAGTTAAACCTCACTCCTCTGACCTCTAAAGGTGCTCTAGCGACAGATGCTAGAGACCATGGTCTTTAGCCTCCTTAGTAGAGCCCCTGACTCCTATGCGGAAGGTTCGCCGGTGGGGTTACACCGGCGGGGTTACATTGGTGCCGTGACCCGGATGAGAGTGAGGTTTAGGGGGGTGAGTGTAACGGAGGCCAGCTAGTGTGTGCTGTGGTAAACCTCACTCCTCTGACCTCTAAAGATGCTCTAGCGAATTCCCATGCGGAAGGTCGCCGGTTCGATACCAGCTCGGAGCGGGTTGGGTGGTGTAGGACCAGCGGGGTTACATATATATACATAAGTATACACAGTACACACGTATACTTACAAAAAAAAAAAAAAAAAAAAAAAAAAAAATATATATATATATATATATATATATATATATATATATATATATATATATATATATATATATATATATATATATATATATATATATATTTGATGCGTTTACTCATGATTAATCATTTGACAGCACTACTTTTAAAAACAACTTTACCCAACACTGCTGAAGACCACAGTGGCATGTGTTAATGTCACTCAAATTAGCAACAAAAATAAAAGCACAAGATCCTGAAACATCACAGCCGTTCGTCCAACAACAAGCCAAAGGCAGCTTCAAAAGCAGTAAATCTTGTGAGAAGACCCACCTGAAGCTGAGGTGCAGACCGTGATTTGGGCTCATCTTCACTGGCTGATTGGTTGTTCCTATTATATACGGACTAAAAGAGCGACAAAACCACTGTTAGTGGCTTTAAAATGACTGCCAGAGACACTATTCCTCTTAGTGTACAGTACAAACTCACCATTTATGATATTTACAGGTTAAAGCACCATTTACAAGTTCACTGAGGGATGTGGGCTCGTGCACATCATCTAAGATCACAACCAATGGGATTTCAGCAGTGCTGCTCTCCCGGTCGATCTGATTGGCCAGATTGGCAAGATAGAGCTGAAGGTCCTGATGGAAAAACAAAGACAACAAACAGTTAAAGAGATTTCATCTGAAAGCTAAATAAGCTTGACATTGACTTATGGTTTGTTAGGATATGGTAGTATCTGGCTGAGATACAACCAACTGAATATCTGAAATCTAAATATTGAGAAGATATCCCCAAGTTTTGTCCAAATTGATTCTTAATGCAAAAATTCAATAACTGAGTTCCTATTTATTTAGAGTATACAATATATATGAAATCCTTATGGAACTTGACCTGTACTATTCATCTTTAACTTAATTTTCTAATGATTTTTGGAATAAAAAGAATAGATAATCATCTTTTTTTTCATATTATCACAGATATACTAGTCATGGTTCTGTCAATCTGGGGTCCGTTCTTCGTACGTGGATTATTCAGTTAGCTGGATTTGGTTATTGAGGATTTGACATGATCCAAGATTGTTTAGTTCTTTAAAACTCATCTGAGACTTGTTTTCATAGCAACAGCTCTGGTAGCTCAAACCTGCTTGGGAGCAGGCTCATTATATATAAACAGGATTAGATCAGGTCATACAAGTAAAGGTAATACTGAAAGTACGTACCGAATGTTTAAGTAATATCAGCACCCGTACAGCCTCTTTACCCTTTGTGTATTACTCCGCCCACATACAGCCAGCAAAAAGCAGACACTACAGATCTAAAGTTTAAAAGATGCTCACTCTGTTTAACTGACAGCTTATGATTTTAATCCAAGGCGGAAGAAAGTAGTGTCTCATACAAAAGGGTTTTTGAGACTCTCCATGTTTGATTTTGTTTTTATATACACAATTATGCGGTCAAACTGTTATATAAACGCAATATCACACTCGTAGCACTCGTATATATATTTACGTATATAAGTTTAAAAATATATATTAATAAAATGTATGCAATCTGCACTCCGTAGATAAAAGTAAAAATAAAAAAGTACAAAGACTGCCACCTGGTGGTTCAAAGAGAAATTGTATTGATGTAAACTTTTTAGAGTGCTTTTACACCTGTGAATCGATTAATTTGTTCCGAAACAGGAATTCAAATTGTTACAATGTTTGTTTGTGTTGTTGGTGCGGTTCGCTTTCACACTGCAAAGTTTCTAAACGGACCAAAAAAGCTAAAACAAGTCAACTTATTAACTCTCCTCTCATTGGTTTCATGGTTTATTTTGCAGAGTCCCACTCATAGGTCCCGCTCAGCTGTCATGTGTCCTTATTTTAATTCATGACAATGAGCAATAGGACATAATATGCGGAAAGCTGCGCTTTAATTTTGAATGGTGATGCACACGGACATCGTCACCAGATATAAATCAGAGGTAAGACTCTCTCATGCATAGCCCTTGGCTAGTCTGCAGTTCGGTCAATGCTCCTAACAGATTAACAGCTCTCGTTAATAGTTCAGCATGCTTACATTTTCGTATTTAACATGAAACACACATTTACTGGTAGGAATGACCTCCGGTTCTACTCATCATTCTCTCCTATATAGCTATATATGCCTATTATATATCCATAATACACTGTGATATAACCGGGCTCGGATCGTTTCGCTTTCTCACTACAATCCATCCGCTCCAAAGTTCGTTTCAATCAAGCCGAGACCACCTCATTCAGGCAATCTCGAACCGATTGATTTGGCGCAGATTCGAGCGCGATTGCTGGTTTTACATATGCCAAACGAACCGCTCTAACTAGGCAAACGAGACCGGTTCCGAAACAAAAGTCTAGGTGTGAAAGCACCCTTAGATAGCCTACAAATGCGTACATGCACAATATTTGACTTTTAAAAAAAAAGGATAATAATTTATGCAGTCATGAACATGTTTTGACCACTAATATAATATAATATGCTAATATGAAAATAAAATGAATAAATGAATACAAATGACTTGCATACTTAAATATTTCATCTCTAAAAATAAAGAGTCAAAATATATGTGGAGTAATGTCATTTAGTTGTATGTTTAGTTGCAAACTGTACGTTGAAGTTTTTAAAAAGTGTATTTAATTTCTTACACTGTTCAAATAAATGTTAAAGCTGTATCAGAATTATTTTAGCATTAAAAACCATGCAGTTTGCTGGAGGTGATTCAGTGTACCTGGACCAAGAAATTTCACATTACTTTCCTTAAAAAGTAATTAGGTATTACATTTAGGTACTGTTTGACTTTAGATTCTAATACATGACTTTTTTTCCCGGAACACTGGTGATGAAAGTGTAAAGAAATCAGTCATTTGAGTGAAGTGTCTGCAGCAGAATGGTTATAAACGTTGGTTAGTGCGGAGACCTTGCAGGACTGGCGGTGCATGTTGAAGGTGTTGGTAATGGCTGGCGTGAGCTCGCGGGCGCTGCGCTCCACCAGGTACTCCGCCAGCCGGTAGGTGAGGTAGGTTTTCCCAGTGCCGCTGGGACCAGACAGGATCAGCCGACGGTGCTTCAGCAGCAGACTGATGTAGTGTTGCATCATGGGCTTCGGGACGAGCGTCTCAAACACCAGCACGTCCACACACTTCTCCTTCAGCCCTGCACACAGACACCATCGCAGATCAGTGTTTCATAGAGAGACATTGATTACAAATCAATTAATTTATTCATTAGTATAAGTAATAATAATAATAATAATAATAATGATGATGATGATGATGATGATAATAATAATAATAATAATGATAATAATAATAATAATAATAATGTATTTTTTATTTAATACCATGTCAGCAACCAAGGCTATTTTCATGGCAGGAATATTTCAATAATAAATATACAATTAAAAATCAACAAACAAATGAATACATAAATGAAATAAATTTAATACATGATAACAATTCTAAAATCTTTTCTGGTGTCACTTTGCTAAAAATGTCCTAAGGAGAGTTCATTCCATAAAAAAGTCTTCTGGAATCATTAAAAGCAGGACAGTCCAGTAAAATGTATTTTAATAACAACAACAACAACAACAACAACAATAATAATAATAATAATAATAAAGTCAGAATTATTAGCCCCCATTTTAATTTTTTTACAAATAAGGAAATTTTCACAGTATGTCTATTTTTTTTCCCTCTGGAGAAATAATTTGTTTTATTTCGGCTAGAATAAAAGCAGTTTTTATTTTTTTTAAAACCATTTTAAGGTCAAAATTATTATACAATAACTTGCCTAATTACCCTAACCTGCCTAGTTAACCTAATTAACATAGTCAAGCCTTTAAATGTCTCTTTAAGCTGTATAGAAGTTTCTTGAAAAATATCTAGTCAAATATTATTTACTGTCATCATGGCAAAGATAAAATAAATCAGTTATTATAAATGAGTTATTAAAACTATTATGATTAGAAATAAGTTGAAGAAATCTGCTCTCTGTTAAACAGAAATTGTGGAAAAAATAAACAGGGGGGCGAATAATTCTGACTTCAACTGTATATATAAAGCATTTATTCATTCTTTCATTCATTTTCTTTTCGGCTTATTCCCTTTATTCATCAGGGGTCACCACAGAGGAATGAACAACCAACTTATCCAGCATATGTTTGTGGCAGCGGATGCCCTTCCAGCTGCAACCAAACACTGGGAAACACCCATACACTCTTGCATTCACACACATACACTAAGGTCAATTTAGTTTACCCAATCCACCTATAGCGCATGATTATGGACAGTGGGGGAAATATGATTAATGTTTGTTCATCACTAATTTATATTTATAGTTCATTTTTTTCGTTCTTTTTTAGATTATTTTTGTTTTACTAAATGAAAATGAGGATTACTTACCTGGCAAGTACCTGAAATAAAATATATTTTTATATTTTCTTTCTTTCAATTAACTTTTTTCATTATTTTATTCTTGTTAACCATAACACCACTAATAATAGTATTAATAATAACAATAATAATAATTATTAATAGTGACACTTATACAATTACTCATAAAATACAAGTTGTACAATTATTTTACACTCATTAATATCGATTGTACATAATTATAATTACACATTTGATATGCACAGTTAAATAAAATATAAACTTAAGAAATAAAAATATAACCAAATAAAAAAATTGCATAAGACACATAATTATGCAATTAATTTTATAAATTATATAAATTATATAAATATTGATCTTACTCTTTCACCTAAGCAGATGTTTTATCATTATCATTATCTTTATTATCAGGCGACACGGTGGCTCAGTGGTTAGCACTGTTGCCTCAAAGCAAGAAGGTCACTGGTTCAAGTCCTGGTTCGGTCAGCTGGCATTTCAGTGTGGAGTTTGCATGTTCTCCACGTGTTGGCGTGGGTTTCCTCAGATGCTCCAGTTTCCCCCACAGTCCAAACACGTGCGCTATAGGTGACTTGGGTAAACTAAATTGGCCGTGGTGTATGTGTGTGAATAAGTGTGTACGAATGTTACCCAGGACTGGGTTGATGCTGGAAGGGCATCCGCTGTGTAAAACATATGCTGGGAAAGTTGGCAGTTCATTCTGCTGTGGCGACCCCTGATTAATAAAGGGACTAAGCCAAAAGACAATGAATGAATTTTAAAATTTATTATCTCAAGACTTCTGGTCTCATTCACTTCAATTAATTTTTAGCCATAAAACAGCCTGCTATGCTGACATTTGCTGTCATTCACTGCGCTCTTATTTACCCAACTATAAAAACTTCTGCTGCTGAGAAACCTGGAAATGTGAAAGTGTCCATAGAAGTGTAGCATTGTGTGTATAAGATGTGTATTGACTGACCCTTGAGGGCCACAGTGATGCAGGCCTGTCCTCGGCTGTAGAGGCGCACCGGTGGCGTCTCTGGCGGCTGCGCCCCCAAAACCCTCTTCAGGTGACTGAGGCTGTAGCTGTAGATGGAGTCCTGAGAGAGGCCAAGGCTGGAGCCCGGGTCCACCACCGACAGATACTCCTGCACACACACACACACACACACACACACACACACACACACACACACACACACACACACACACACACACACACACACACACACACACACACACACACAAACACACACTGTAAAGGAGAGTTTTCATTCTTCATCTCAACATGAGGAGTTTTCAGAGGCCGACACTCACTTTAAAAGCCTGGATAACAGCAGAGTCCAGAGAAAACCAGTCCGTCCGTCCACTGATCCTAACTGAGCCGATGAAAAACTCCAGCTGTTTCACCTCCTGTCAATCACACATTTAATTTTAATAAAATATAGAGCAAGTTTTAAGGTTTGTTATGGGTGTAAATATATATATATATATATATATATATATATATATATATATATATATATATATATATATATATAATGCCATTGTGGTTAACTAAAATGAATTATTAGCTAAAAAACTATTTTAATTTGTTTTAGGTAATTGAAATACAGCTGAAAATAAATAAATAAATAAATAAACAAATAAATAAATAAACAAATTAATTAATTAATTAATTAAATTAAATTAAAATAAACAATAAAATAATACATAAATAAATAAATAATGAGAAAAAAATAATAATAAAACATTTAAATAAATAGAAATAAATAAAATCAAATAATAAATAAATAATAAAATAAATAAAAATTAAATTACATAAAATAATAAAATTAAATAAAAAATTGTACAATTAAATAAATAAATAATAAAATAAATAAAAATAAAAGAAATAAAAAATTTAAAATAAGATAAAACATCAAAAACATAAAAAAAATATTAACTAGAAAAATTTTAATTTCTACCATTACTAAAACTGAAGTGGAAATCGTTTTAAAATATACAAAAAAATTATAAAATAAAAAAACATAAGATAAATACAACAAAAATTATGAAAGCATAAAACATTATAACTAAAAAAACTAAAATTAGAAAGATTGCCTTAACAATTGAGAATATCATAATTCTGAAAAGAAAATGCTGAAAATCAAATCAACATATGTAAAACAAAAAAAAGTAGAAATAGTAAAAATAAAATACAGTAAATAACATTGCCTTTTTAATTGGTTGTAAATATAAAATGCAAATAAAAACTAAATAAATATAAAACAAACTATGACAAACTAAATGCACACAAAAAAGGCTAATTCAATATATATTATAACAATAAATAGTGTAAAAAGAAAAAAAATACAAAGACAATAGTAAATATTAAATAATATTCAGTACAGTGTTTTGCTGTATTTACTACAGAATTGCCAGCTCTATAATGAACAGTAAAGGAGTAAATTACTCACATCTTTAAACAGCTGCTGGTTTGGGATGCGAACCAACACTCTGACGAGACTTTCATCCTTCTGAAGAGTGGAGGTGGGACTGTGAAACACGTCTGTGAAAGCAGCAGAAATTACAGTGAGAAAGTCCTGAAATTACTGTAAAAAAATATTGTCTTCCTGCAAACGTGTGTAAACCTGGATAAGGCTCAGTTTGTCCAGTGCCAGCGGTTTTGCTGAATGATGACACAGATTGCCGTGGTGACGAGACGCCCAATGACCCGAGCCCAGAGGACTGGGAGGTGGAGCTTGGAGGTCTGGAGGTAGGGCCACCTGTCTTCAGCTGGTCATTCTCCGCCTTCAGGTTCTCGACTGTAAGCTGCCAATGCATTTATATCACATATGTGAGTTTAATGTGTTTATTATTTTGGTAACACTTTACAATAGGTTGCATAAGTTTATGCATTTACAAACATGAACAAACAATGAGCAAAACATTTACAGTATTTGTTCATGCTAGTTAATAGAAATACGGTTATTGGTTGTTAGATGTTACCTCACTGTACATTAACTAATGTGAACAAGCATTAACAGGATTTTAATAATACATTAGTAAATGTTGAACTTTGATTACTAAATGCTGCACAGGTATTGTTCATTATTAGTTCATGTTAGTAAATTCATTAACTCGTGAAACCTTATTATAAAGTGTGACCTTTATTTTTAACCTGTAACAATAATCAACCAGTATACATGCACACATGCACACACACCTGCATGTTGGTCATGGCTTCCTGCAGTTGCTCCAGCTGATGTGCAGAGCTTAGCGCCTCCAGCCGGATGTCGGTCAGCTTTCGCTCCTTTTCCCACAATTCAGAGCGTAACTCTGACACCACTTTTTCATCCCGCTCTGTCTCCTCTGGACCCCCGCAGGACCTGCTGGAAAACGCGAGCTGACATTACACTGTAGAGACTTTATACAGCAGGTGTGTGTGTGTGTGTGTGTTGTGTTCTCAAACCAGGAGGTAAAGGTTTTATTTTCTTAATTACATGTAGATTTATGTCCCAGTCGCATTTTTTTGGGTGGGTGGGGTGGGTGGGTGGGGGGGGGGGTTAAAATATATTACTTTAAATAATAATTTTACTTAAAAACTTGCTTGAAATAACAAGAATAATATTTTTGTAATTATTATTTTTAATATTTAAATGGAAAGCAGTTATCTTAAAGTGCATAAATATCTTACAATATTACTGCTTTTGCTGTAGTTTTGGATCAAATAAATACAGGCTTGGTGAGCAGAAAAGGCTTCTTTAAACATTAAAAATGTTTGTGTTCAGAAACATTTGACTTGTTAAGTATTTTTACACAAAGTAAATAAATAAATAAATGAATAAATAAACATAAAATATATAAATATACAATGAATGAATAAATAAAATAAACAATAAATAAATAAATAAAACATATCAGCAAACAATAAATAAATAAACATAACAAAACAAACAAACAATATATAAATATAAAACTTAAAAAAGCAAACAATAAAAAAATATATAAAAATATAAATAAACAAACAAAAAGTAAATAAATAAACAAAATAAATGAAACAAATAATCAATAAAAGATAAATAAACAATAAATAAATAAATCAAATATATAAACAAACAATAAATAAACAAAACATAAATAAACAAACAACAAATAAACTAAATAAATGAAACAAACAAACAATAAATATACAAATAAACAATAAATAAATAAATATAAAATATATAATTAAACAAACTAAAAGTAAATAAAAAAATAATTGGAACAAACAATAAATAAAATGTATAAATGATCAATAAATAAAATAATAAAATAAGCAAACAATAAATAATTAAATGTAAAACAAATAAACAAACAATAAAAAATAAAATATATAAACTAAGTCATGAACTTCATCAAGTTTTTTTTTAGTATTTTATATTTATTCCAAAATTAAAAACTCAAGTTACTCTGAATGCAGAAGGTGCATGAACTTAAATAATCCTATCCAATCATATCATCATGGGGAATTTCCTCTTCTCACTCTCCCCCATGCATTAAATATTATATAATGATATTTTATCCTCTATTCCTGATGTTTTTAAGTCCATGTGGACCAATCATTTTTGGGTAAAATATCACAGTTTACTTTATTTTGCTATCCTCAATTCCATCAGTGAATGAAAATGTTTTCTATGGAGGACCAGGAGAGCCAGTTAGAAATGAAATAAAGAAATCAATTCAAATCATCAATTGAATAATTGAATGTATATAAAAGGACAAAATAATGTATATAAATAAATCACAATTTAAATTATTGTATTGCTTTAAATTGTTAAACTGGCTCTCCTAGTCCTTCATAGTTCTCCATCCAATGTTAAAAAATTAAAAAAATTATATCAGGTGCCTGAAAATCTTTTGGTTTGACTGTAATGTGGCATATACAACGTAGGATATGTTATATTTCTCACCCTAATGTTGAAGTCGAAGCCTTTGTGAAGGTGTTGTCCACATTATGGTGAATTTTGGGTGAGGATGGAGCAGACGCTTCAGGGGTTGCGATCTCTTCTATATCTGCGTATGGAGCTTTGGGTCCCTTTTTGCTGAAGGCCTTGTTAAAGGAGCTCCGCAACTATATGTGGATGAGAAATGAGAAGTCATATTGTAAAAGTAGACAACAATTCGTGGTTTGTTAGTATAGATGGTTTGTATTCATAATGAACAAATAACGGAGTCATGTGGTATGGTGTATGATTTAATGTGTGATGTATGCGTTACTGTTAGCGTCTTGATAATAAAGGTTTTTGTGCTGTTGAAAAGCCTCTTCATTTTCAACATGCATTAGTAGTGTAACAAAGACAATAACAAAGAAGATATTTCTATTGTTAAATAAAACTGAACCTAAATCCATTAAAAAATACCAAAAAACATCAAAAAACTAAAATAAAAATGTTGTTGTGTAAACTAACAACAATAAGTACATTTAATAATACTAAAACTCAAAGTAAAAAAAAAGTATGACAATAAACTCTGGAAATAAAGTATTTAATTATTTTTTTAATAATTTAAAAATTTAATTTAAAAAAAGAAAAAATTACAATTGACTTTAAAAAGGTAAAAATTATTTAGAAAATTAAATGACAAAAAAACAGAAAAATACAATTTAACTAAAAAAAGTTTCTAAAATTTTAAAAATTAATGACAAAAACTGGAAGAAAATACAATTGAACAAAAAAGGTAAATAACAAAAAATGGAAAAAAACAATTTAACTAAAAAAGTCACAATAATTAAAGAATTAAATGACAAAAAAATGGAAAAAATACAATTTAACTAAAAAAGGCACAATAATTAAAAAATTAAATGACAGAAAAATGGAAAAAATACAATTTAACGTAAAAAGTAAAAATAATTTTAGAAACATAAATTACAAAAAATGGAAGAAATACAATTTAATTACAAAAAAAAGAAAAATCTAATGAAAAAAAATGGAAAAAATACAATTTAACTAAAAAAAAGTCACAATAAATAAATGACAGCAAACATACAATTTAACTACAAAAGTTACACAAATTTTAAAAATAAATGACAAAAACTGGAAGAAATACAATTTAACTAAAAAAGTCACAATAATTAAAGAATTAATGACAGAAAAATGGAAAAAAACACAATTTAACTTAAAAAGTTAAAGCAATTAAAAAATGAAACGAAAAAAACTAGAAAAAATATTATTTAACCAACAAAAAAAAAATTGTTCAAATAATTTAATAACTATTGTATCATTGTTTCTCAAAGGATTGCCTTTATTCGTGGTACATTTATTATAAATGATTAAATAAAATCTGTTGTGAGGTTTACAGTAGAAATAATGGTAGGTGAGAAGCATTAGTCATGACAATATTAATCACAAAGCACTTAAAAAAATGCATATAAATAATGGAGAGCAGTACAGGACACCAGAAACAATATGAGTTTAATTTCAGCCAATAAGTCTACAAATAATTCATAAAAGATGGGGATTTTTAACAACTGAAAACATTTTAAAGACAGGCATGTAGGGAGCTCAGAGGTTTTGTATCAGTTGCATTACATTAATTCAAACTATTTTTAAATCAGCCTTGTTTAATAGTAGAATCTGTGCATAAAAACTACATTACCCACAATGCTGTGCAGGAAATTCTGCCAGAGTTGTACTGAGAAAAAGCAGGATAAGTTTTCTATATGCTCCACCTACTAACATGGAGCACAGTGAAAGGTATAATCCAGTCCAGAAAGGCATAATCCATAACCTAATTGAGGGGCGGCATGGTGACTCAGTGGTTAGCCCTGTTGCCTCAAAGCAAGAAGGTCTCCAGTTTGAGTCCTGGATGCGTCAGTTGCCATTTCCATGTGGAGTTTGCATGTTTGTCCCTATGTTGGCGTGGGTTTCCTCCGTGTGCATCAGTTTCCCCCACAGTTGATAGAAATGTGCTATAGGTGAACTGTATGAACTAAATTGGCCATAGTAGCATATTGGTGTGTGTGTCAGTGCAGGAGTGTATGGGTGTTTCCCAGTAGTGGGTTGCAGTTGGAAGGGCATCCACTGCGTAATAAATCAAAGACTAAGCCGAAGAATGAGACTTATTAACTGAGTTTCAGACACACACAATACACACAGCACCACACAATGCACTGACAATGAAGACTTTTTCTGATGCATATATTGCATGATGGATGGGATGGGATGGGACGGGCAGGGAAAACAACTCACCTCATAGACCTGTAAAAAGGGAGCAGGGAAGCATAGGGAAGAAATCACAGTCATACTTAATTACAAATACACTGATAACATTTTCTGAATTTTATTGCAGTGCACAACCAGACTGATCTGTCAGGTTTTGGATTAGAGGTTAAGAGGTTTTGGATTAGCTTTGGGGGAAGAAGTATTGAACACGTCAGGGGAATGATGTTTCTAAAGGAGCTGTTGACATGGAATGGAACCCGATTTTGCTAAAAACCCAAACAATACAAACTTAAAATAAGACAAGACTTCAACAGAGTTAAAAAATCTTGACACTATTTTGCATTTTCTATTGGATTCAGTCAGGTGACTGGCTGGCCATTCTGCAGCTTGATTTTCTTTCTCTGAAAGCATTATAGAGTTTGCTAGGCTGTGTTTTGGATTATTGTCTTGCTGACAAGTCCACCCTGGTTTCATCTTCATCATCCTGCTAACAATAAATGAATAAATATAAAACATATAAACAAACAAACAAACAAACAAACAATAAATAAATAAACAAATATAAAACATATAAACAAACAAACAAACAATAAATAAATAAACAAATATAAAATATATAAACAATCAAATAAACAATAAATATAAAATATATAAACAAACAAAGAATAAAAAATATAAAATATATAAACAAAGAATAAATAAATATAAAATTTACAAACAAACAAACAAACAAACAAACAAACAATAAATATTAATTTATAAACAAACAAACAATAAATAAAAATACATATAAAATTTAAACAAACAATAAATAAATAAACAAACAAATATATAATATTCAAACAAACAAACAATAAATAAATATAAAATATATAAACAAACAAACAATAAATAAATAAATAAATATAAACTATATAAACAAACAAACAATAAATAAATAAATATAAAATATATAAATAATTAAACAAAAAAAAAACAATAAGAACATAAAAATAAAACAAGACTTCAACAGAGTTTAAAAAACTTAAAATATTGTTATTTTGTATTTTCTATTGGATTCAAGTCAGGCAATTAAGGTGACTGCCTGGCCATTCTACAGCTTAATTTTCTTTCTCTGAAAGCATTACAGAGTTTGCTTGGCTGTGTTTGGTAATTGTCTTGACTGAAGCAGCTGATATTCATTTACACTGGGGAAGGGCAGAGGGTTGCTGAAAAACTACTGAGGGTTTTCCGCTGCTTTCTGGGCTTTCCCTGCAATTGTCCACCTCCCTTTCTTTATGTGTTCAATACTTTTTTCCAGTGCCATTTCATTTTATTACACAGAACTTCATTTGTAAACTGATTAGTTTTGTTTTCTTTGCATTTAAGGATTTCTTTGGTTGTCACATTTAGAAATATGTTTTCTGAGAAAAATGGTGATGTGTTCAATACTTGTTTCTCCTCACTGCAACTGAAGTTTTTTTTTTTTTTTAATCAGGTTATTATGTTTTCTTGTTCACATCCTCACCCAGCTTTTCTTCTTCTTCTTTTTGGCCTCCTGCTCCTTCAGGCTGCCGGCGCTGGAGTGACTAGTGATGCTGTTCAGACTGGAGATGCTCTCGGATGAGTTCTGCCGGTCAATCTGCAGCTCTGAGAGAAAAAATTAGTGCTCATTTAGTGGACACTTCATACAGAAGATATGTATATTTCATACATTTACATTTTTTCAGTTTGTGATATTTTGCTGTTTAAGCATGGAAAAGTAACTGGAGTACCTGATGCACAAGCTGTAAAGGCTCTGCCCTCTTCTGGATCATTTAAATTTAAAGAGACACACACACAAAAAGAGTTTGTTTTTATTTCCACTCACAAACAGGGCTTAAATGATCTGTGATATGAAAATTCACTGACAAATTCTGGCATTGGCACTGCTGTAATCGGGCATTATAGCACCCATTTAGGTGAAAACAATGAAATAAAAACAATGAAATAAAATTTTATTAAAATGAAAAAAAAAAAACTGGTCCCATGAAATTTACTGAATTTAAAAAGTAAAAAAAAAAATAATATTTGATATTTTCTTTAAAAAATAGCATTTTTTCTCCAACTCCTGAGTTTAGGATATGTAATTTTATTTTTATAGTGACGAATAAGTTCTTTTCATTGCCTTTAAAGTCAAATAACTGAACATAAACATTTGAGGCTGAGAAAAATGCGCATTTTAGGAGAATATTTCAAATGGCATTTAGACGTTTTTGTATCTGAACACTTATATATATATTATATATATATATTATATATATATATTATATATATGTATATGTAAATATATTATTTATATAATATATAAATATAAATATATATTTATTTATTTGTTTATTTTTGCTTATTCTGAAGTCTGATGTTCAAACCTTTGGGCATGGGGTCAGGGGTGCTGAGAGCCCCATGGATCAGGGTCTGAGCCTCTGTGTTCTTTGTCTTCAGAACCTCTATGGTTTCCTTCAGGTCCTGTAGCTCAGTATCCTGAAATGATGAGTCAAAGATAAATTAAAAAATTTAAAAATGACTGGAACATTAACACATGACACACTAATTTAATATAAATTTATTTGTGTGTTATACTATTTATTTATATATGTATACTTCCATATATTTGATCAACGGAAGTAAAATCTTGTGCTATATATCTTGTGTGACATTATAACTTTTACTCTTTTTTTTCTTTTCTTTATCTTGTCAAGTTTCTTTGACACAACCTACATTGTAAAAATCACTATAGAAATAAAGATGAATTGAATTACATTGTAAAATTATGATAATGGTTTCCAAAAAAAATATTAAGCACCTGTTGAACTGTTTTTAACTTTGATAATAATCATACATGTTTTTTGATCATCAGATCAGCATATCAGGATTATAACTCAAAGCTAGTTGGGGCTTTGCAGGACGGAGAAAAAATGCAGATAATGTGGCATTGCAGCCCATAAATAAATATCAATTTCAACAGTTCACACTTAGCTGATGATTGATTATAAAGCATGTTTGGCATGTTGTCCCGGGAGAGAGCTCATAAGATCCTCGAGCCCGGGGCTACCTCCTGTTTGCAGGATGAGAGGGGAGTTTAAGCTCAGGTAGAACTCCCCTGTTATGTTGAATGCCATATTAGGGATTGCTACAGGGAGATATACTGCTGATTAAGAGTTTGTCTATGGTGCTAATTTGGTTTGGTCAATTCACCTATGTCAACAAGCTTTTGGACTGTAGAAGGAAACCGGAGAACCTGGGGGAAACCCACGCGAGCATGGGGAGAATGTGTAAACTCCACACAGAAGTGTTAACTGGCCTGTTAGAGACTTGGACCAGTGACGATCTTGCTGTGAGGCAACAGTGCTAACCACTGGGCCGCTGTGCCACCCTATCAAGGAACAGAAAGGAGGAGTAGGGGTGGAAGGGGGGATTCTTTAAGCTAAAGATAACTGAGGTAAAGAGCTTTGGTTATTTATAATGACTTAGGAATCATCCGATCGGTGAATCATGCGTTGGCTAATGCAGGACAAGCAGTGGTCAATCATAAGCACGTGATCCTCTCAAAATTAGTTAATAAATAAACATCGCTTAAAATATATCTTTTAAATCATAAATATATTTCACAATATTAGCTTTTTTTCCTTCACTTTCATCAAATGAAAAAGGGCTCTGATGAGCATTAACATTTGTAAACATTTCCCAGAGTCCAAAGTTTTGAATTATTGGCTTGTTATTTATGCAATTGTCAACATAACCAAATGTACTGTTTGTAGTTGCTGTACACACTGACCTTCTGTTCAGAAGTGACGGACAGACTCTGTAGTCGTGCCGTCATGAGTGCCAAACTCTGCTCAAACGCCGCCACCAGGTTGGCCTGCAAATATAATCAATACAGGTAAGCGTCTGATAAACACACACAGATCATTAAACACACACACACACACGCACGCACGCACACACACACACACACACACACACACACACACACGAATGAATGCGTCTCCATCAGGACCAGGAAAAGTACGGGAATCAAGAAAGAAAGTGAATAGAGGATGTCCTGCAGCCTAAAAATGACAAAACATGGGGTTGCCATATAACGACACACACACACGCTACAAAAGACAGTGTGTGTGAAAGAAAGACAATGGAGTCATCCTAATAAAAATACAATATCCATCATGCTATTCACTCATGCCAGTGCAACACATACAGACACAGTTGACATTTTCAATTTACAAGTGCTGAAGCTAGGCTGTGTGGTTGCTAATAGATGTTTTGATTGTTTACCATGTTGCTACACAATTGCATAAAAAGGTTGCATGTGGCTGCTACAGTGTTGTGTAATGTGAAAAGTTTTGGTACATTGGCGTGAGTTAGTTTGGTTGTTAGTGTTCTGGGTGGTTGTTCAATAGTAGTTGGTGAGCTTTTGCAAAGGTGTTCTGGGTGGTTTTCAGAGCATAGCCATGTTATTTTTCCCTGCTTGCCATGACTTTGTTAGTAGGTTGTTAAAGTTGTACATATAGAATACGTTGCACTAATAATGCAATGCAAGTTATAATCACAGAATTAAATACTTTAATGTGGTGTGTGGCTGTCCATATGGATTGCTAAGTTGTTGCTATACAGTTCTGGGTAGCTGCTAGGAAGTTGCTAGCGCATAACTGTCAACGCTCCCATTTTTCCTGGGATTCTACCATATTTTACATTTCTATCCTGCTATCATCCCGTAATGGTACTTTTAACCCAGGCTCATTCTGAAAACGTAGTCCCGTGGACGTTTCTGGAGACCGTAAAATACGTCCTGGGAGGTACGTATGGCTGCATTTCATTTTTTTTCAGCGAACGCTACGGGGCGGTATGACGCTGTTCCCTTTCGCGCTTGCCGGCTGACCGCTTGCCTCCGTGTGGAGGGCTTTTCCGCCGCAACCAGTTTTTCCAGTCAGCTCATCGTGTGCGTCGGCAGACTTCAGTTGCAGAGAGGAGGGGTTGAACATGGCGAGCAGGTTCGAGTCCGCGGAAGAGCGGTTCCAGAAATCAGGTAAGACAAAAACAAAATCCAAAAAATAAAGTGAACGAGTTCATAACAGGATGAGAACGTGGTGAAATCCGAAAATGTGATAAAAAAAATCAGACGAGGGCATTTCTTTTTCTACACGGCTTTTCTAAATTGTTGCTCGGGTTTAGGGAAGTGAGTGGGCAGGCGGGTCAATCGGTAAAATTGGTTGGGTTTAGGAAAGGAGGAGGGTGGGTCAGCCGATTGGCCGGTCGCACAGGCACACATTTAGTCAGTCAGACAGCGGCCTCTGGTGGGTTCACGCGAGAACAGCGCGGGCGCGAACGGCACTCGCGAGAGACATTCGAGATACGAAAAAGCGCACACAGCGGCCTCTCGCGGATTCGCGAAAACAAAAACTGCAAAAATACGTACCTCCCGGGACATATTTCGCAGTCTCCAGAAACGTCCATGGCACTACATTTTCAGAATGAGCCTGGGTTAGGTATTTTCCCCTCTCCCATGTTTTTAATCTTTCTATGAAGGGTAGCAATAAATGTATAGGGAGTCATTCCTCACTATATATGCAACCCATATAGCCAACCCACCAGGGGACGGCCCCTTGCTCTTAAATCTGAATCTGTTCAGTGCTTTCATTTTATTTAGGCATGAAAATACGTTGAAATAAATATAAAAAAATGGCAGCATTCCCTTCCATCATAGATATATACACTAGATATCACATACGGACCCTGAGCATGCGTCAATAGTGCCGCCACATTTGTACAGTGCTCTCAGCACGAATGTCATTCAACCGAACTAGTCATGACTAAAGCCAATGTGAAGATGCTGGACTCTGGCGCTGTGTATGGGTGTAGTAATGAGCAAACAAAGAAAACAAAGCACAAAGGTAGAATATTTAATAGGTAAGATTTAGTTTTATTACGTTTTTGTATGTTACGAACCTTTGTGCTTAACAAGTAGTTGAGGATAATAATGTTAGGCTACTTACTGCATTTACCAGAAGGCAAAGTAGCACCAGCTCGAAAAGAAATATGAAAAAGAAATATGACAACAAGACGCTGTGGTGCTAGAAACTTGTGTTATTGTCATCTACTGTAAGTGAATGAGTCGTTCATAATGGGATTCATTCACAAACCAATTGCTCCCTCCGTTAGAATGAGAAGTGAAAGCAGGAGAGGGGGTGTGTTTCAGGACAAGGATTAGATCAAATTCAAGAGGAAGGGAGGATAATGCATTTGCATGCACACAAACACACGCTCTTTATCAGGAATGCCTGTGCGGTCACTTATCCATCGATGTAGAAAAGTGATGTAAAATTATCATTTTCGTAATTTAAAATAAATATTTGAATACTGATCACCAGGAAAATTCCCGGTCATAGATATATGTATATATGTGGATGGCCAGTCCTCAACTGCACATTTCTCCTGCATTCATTTCAAAGGAGCGCTAAACTGAAATGGCAGCTCTGTTGACGCATTCCTTCCAATAGACAACAACAGGGTGGGTGACATCTAATGTAAATATCTATGCCCTTCCTTTTCATTACAGGCGCCGTTGTCCCTCCTATGCACTCCTCAAAACAGTCAGTTCATGTAGCGGTGCGTGTCTCAGACCATATTAATAAATAGATGCTGTTTCCCAAACGGATTCTGTACACACGATTTAAAGTGGAGCGAAAGTGGAAACTCTGGGTTTTGGGTACGTGTTTGAATAGACATATACACATAATAATAATAATTGTATATATAATAATAATAACAATAATAATACCAACATCTAAGCATTTCGATCTGGATCTTTTTTCTTTTAAACACAACAAGTTTTGTCTTTAATGAGCATAAACCGTTAGGAAAGCAATCGAATGCTTGCATTATAAATGTGTGCATTTTTAAAGTGACAGCTCTGTTATTTAATGCAATCAAATGAAAAATCTAAATGAGAGATTCATTCACTGCTCTTTAATCAGAATGTTTAAGTTATACAGTAAAGAAGAGCTGCAAGATTCTGGCTAAAATGAGAATCACAATTTTTTTTTTTTGCCTAAAATAAAGATCAAGATTTTCTCACAATTATGTAGATGTAAAATAAAGGTTATGAGTGCATGGGCTATTATTATTGATATTCTCAAACGTAAGGCAATAGGCTTGGTGTAGCTGTACGGTTGGTTAAAATGCTAAATTTTGTATAGATTTGGAATGGTGGACTGGAACAGACTTTAGATTTGTCCTGGTCATTAATGCTGATGATAATTCTGATGTTAAATTATTTTGTTTTGAGAAATATGCTTACAATCTGTCATTTTCTGCTGAAAATCTGTCACTAACATTTTATGAGTAGAGAAGACATCTGGCAACACTGTGCACTTTTGGTTTCATTTTCACTGCTAAGAGCGGTTCACTTCCAGCGCAGCTTCCGAACGATCACTCTGTGCCACAAACTAAATGTTATTTACAACTTTATTATTTATTATTCACAGCATATGCAGGTTCTGTTCACTAAAGTAGACCTCATTCAGAGGCCCGCATGCGCCCGCCCTCTCTGTGGTAACAGCTGACGGTCAGCTCACGTCACGTGTGATTTTGCGGTCGCAAATACATTACATGAAGACAGAAATGACATTGTTGGGGTGAATTATATCTTATAAATACAGCTGGTGACTCTTTCAACACCATTTGGAGGTGTCCACGTTGCTGAACAACGTATGTAAAACAATGTGAATACTTGTGCAGCCACCATTGCTTCTCTCCTGAACTTGAAAATATGATTGACAGAATCGTAGAAATGCTAGATTAAGATCGTCTAGGGGGTCGAATCGAGATCGCGATCTTTTTACGATTAATTGTGCAGCTCTACAGTAAAGAAAAGCTTAATGACATTTGATAATTCAATTTCTTTGTAAAAGCTATTCATTTGAATAGGCTAAACTGTTTCCTAATTCATTTGCAGCTTTTTCCTAAGGTATCCTATTTATACTATCATTTGTAAATTAAAAAAAAAAATAAAAAAATAATAATAATAAAAAAAAATAACAATAAAACATATTACTCACAGTTTTAACTGATTATTTAAAATGAAAGAGCTCCAGATAAACATGATCAGTAATTTGGGATTTTTCTGTCGCTGCTAGGGTGTTGTTATGCAGTTGATTGACTAGTTTAAGCAAATTGGTATGAAGTTGCCAAAGCATTCCGCGTGGTTGTTAGACTAAAATGCTAAGTTGTTATAAACCAGCATTGTGTCAAATATAGACCAACCTGAAGATGGGTAATTTTTTTAACTTAAATTTAACCCACTTTTTAACCCAACGGTTGCGTTTATCCATATTTGAACCAATTTGGGGTTACAAAAACCCAACATTTTTATGAGTGCAAGGGAAATCCCATAGGGTGGTTAGGTGGTAGGAAGTTTTAGGTGGCTTCAGGGGTTTTCAATGGTTGCCACATATCCACATTGGATTACATTTTCAAACAAAAATGATGTTCCAGGATCAACATAGATGTTAATACTGGATTGCATCGTACTTGGCAAAATCATGACGCACCAAGTAACACACTAGACAGAACACTATGGGTTCAAATAAGCAAGTGCAACTTTTTATCCTCAATCCATGCACACTCATTACTATGCCAGTGATTCCTTCTTTCAGCATCAACACTATGACTTTTGATGAAAGAACAAACATATGCACTCCACATCATCAGTCAGCCACACTAAGGGCAGGGACACATGCAAGAACGGCAGACGGGGCTGCGAGTGACAGTCCAACAAACCTGGCCTGCCTGCAACAGCCAGAAACCCAAGGAGGAGCAGCCAGAGTCATCAGAGGCCGGGACAGGAGATCAGCCAGGGAGAGAGGGACAGTGCTGTTAGGACTAAAGCCTCCATTTCACACACTCACATTCATAAATGCACTGGGACAAGCATCAGACATTAAAGGATTAGTTCACCCCCCATATGAGAAGATATTTTTAAAAATGCTGTAAAGCATAGACGTCCGTTGTAGGCATGGGATGATAACCATTTTAAAGGTATACCATGGTTTGGAAAGTCAAGGTTTTAAATGGCAATTATAGGGTTAGAATTTAGAATTTTCTTTTCTGAGCATGTCAGTATCTCTACTAACTTTCAATCTAAATCTAAGCGCAATAACATAATAATTAGGTACTTTATAAATACCTGAGGACTCATTTTTGATAATATTGGGTTATCAAAGTATGCGTATTCTGAGAGGATGTTTTGTTTTTCAATTTTATTGTATTTATTTTTTATTTTATTTATTATATATATATTTTTATATTTTATTCATTTTATTTACTTAATTGTTTTTATTTATCTATTTCATTTTTAATATTATTTTGTTATTATCATTAGTATTTTTTTTCTTTTTTTTTCTCCGTTAGATAAATGTAATTTCAACTTGTGTAGAGGGTAGAGGTGGGACTAATATTTGTTTAAATTTCTCTGTAAAAAATACTTTGTTATATGTGTAAAAGTTTAATAAACAAATAATAATAATAAAAAAAAAAACTCCAACATTTTCTGTAATACCGTTCCTAAGGTATGTGTAAGATTTTTTTATTTACAATTTTTTTTGTTTTTTTGGACAACAATACCTCCAGTAGAAAAGATACCCAAAGATGCTGCTTTAAATTGTGAAGAAATCTGTGATTTTGAAACTATAGAAGACAGCAGAAGTCAATGATTCACTTGAATTATTTACTTGACATGTTTACTGTTCCAAAATATTTTAAATCTTTCAAAAAATAGAATATATAGTGTTCAAAGGGGAATTTTCTTTTAGTTTTTTACCCAGACATTTAAAAAGAATATATTTTAGAGCAGCGATCACATTACCATGAAAACTTGATATTTTTATCCAAGGTTATAATACCGTCAGAATCTTTTACTGGCCCATGCCTAGTTCATTGTAGGAAATATAAATACCAAGGAAGTTAATGGTTGCATGTTTTAAACATTCTTTAAAATTTCTTCTCTTGTTTTTAACAGAAAAAAAAAACAGTCAAGGGTGTGTAAATGATCATTTTTGGGTGAACTATACTTTTAAAGGGTTAGTTCACCAAAAAATGTGAGTCATACAAAAAAGATCCCATGATTTCAAATCATCCAAGGTGTACTGTACAGTGCTCAGCATGATTGAGTACACTCCATTTTGAATATTTTTGTCCATTTCTCAGCGAATATGGGTAATATATATTGCTGCATTTCAACAAAACAGATTTATTAAAATAATATTTTAGTCACAAAATATATTTAGAAATGGAAAGATAATGTTTAAATTCAACCAAAATATTGCAAAAAAAAAAAAATATATATATATATATATATATGTATATATATATATATATATATATATATATATATATATATATATATATATATATATATATATATATATATATATATATATATATATATATATATACACACACACAGTTGAAGTCAGAATTATTAGCCCCCTTTTGATTTTTTTTTTCTTCTCTAAATATTTCCCAAATGATTTTTAACAGAGCAAGGAAAATTTCACAGTATGTCTGATAATATGTTTTCTTCTGGAGAAAGTCTTATTTGTTTTATTTCGGCTAGAATAAAAGCAGTTATTTTTAAAAAAACATTTTTGGGACAAAATTATTAGCCCCTTTAAGCTATTTTTTTTCTCGATAATCTACAGAACAAACCATCGTTATACAATAACTTGCCTAATAACCCTAACCTGCCTAGTTCACCTGATTAACCTAGTTAAGCCTTTAAATGTCACTTTAAGCTGTATAGAAGTGTCTTGAAAAATATCAAGTAAAATATTATTTACTGTCATCATGTCAAAGATAAAAAAAATCAGTTATTAGAAAAAAGTTTTTAAAACTATTATGCTTAGAAATGTGTTGAAACAATCTTCCCTCCATTAAACAGAAATTGGGGAAAAAAATAAACAGGGGCGCTAATAATTCAGGGGGGCTAATAATTCTGACTTCAACTGTATATATATATATACAAAAGACAACATTACAACAAAATTGTATTTACTTTTTGTTTCTCTTGATTTTTGCTGTTTTGGATAATTTTATTTAATAATTATCTCTAACATATGAATTTGGGCTACTCATTTTTTAACCATTATTGTAAGTTTTGTTAGATAAGCTCCAGATTTGGCTCCAGTAGAGATAAATCTTTTCTATATACACAAATATAATACTGTAAAGCATCCTATAGAAACGATTAATTTAAATGAGAGATTTGTAGGGGGTGTACTCATATATGCTAAGCACTGTGCATGCATTTCTTCCTTCAGTCAAATCCAGTCTATGTTGTTATTGTTACAGTCTATGTTGTGAAATTTAATTAGGCTTTTACAATGGCTGTTTTTATCAGCAGTTAAAAAGAGTACAATACAGCAGATTCATCCATAATAAAAAGTGCCTGTTTCTCTGTCTAGCTGATGGCACTAATGAACCAAAAATACATCTCAAAAGAAGTCCGCTCCAGGAAGTTATGCAAAATGTCATGTACACTGTAAAAAAATATATAGATAATCGGTTTGTGTTGGGACAAGATGAAGAAATTAAGTAAACTTATTAGTTTTTACAAACTTTAAATGGACTGAACATAAAACACTTAAGTTGTCCCAGAAAAACCTCAAGGTTTCCTTGTGTTGTTTCAGCTCAATTTATATTAGTAGCTTGAACAAACTGCAAACATCATTTTTAAGTGCATATTTTATAAGTTACACTCTAAAAAATGCCAGGTCATTTTAATCCAATTGCTAAGTTCATTCATTTTCTTGTCGGCTTAGTCCCTTTATTAATGCGGGGTCTCCACAGCGGAATGAACCGCCAACTTATCCAGCTAGTTTTTACGCAGCGGATGCCCTTCCAGCCGCAACCCATCTCTGGGAAACATTCACACACACACACACACACACACACACACACACACACACACACACTACGGACAATTTAGCCTACCCAATTCACCTGTACCGCATGTCTTTGGACTGTGGGGGAAACCGGAGCACCTGGAGGAAACCCACGCAAACGCAGGGAGAACATGCAAACGCCACACTGAAACGCCAACTGAGCGAGGCTCGAACCAGCGACCTTCTTGCTGTGAGGCGACAGCACTACTGTGCCACTGCTTCGCCCCAAATTGCTAAGTTAATTTTTTAAATTAAATTAATAAGACCAAATTTAACCCAAATTTTGAGTCCATATTTTACTCTTAGTTTGTAAACAGTAGTACCGTCATTACATTTGTGCCCGAAAATAATCAAAAGACCACTTTATTTTACTTGTATTTTAACTATGCATACGGGTTGTAGTTTGCTACTCTCATGACAGATCATGTGGCGTGATCAATGATTTATTTATTTTATATTTATTATTATAGCAGTAACAACACAAAAGAGTGACAGTGTATCCACCCCCCAAAGAAAGTCTGTACAAATAATACGTTTTCAATGATAACAGAATTCTCAATAGAATTTAAGTATTAAGACATATAAATTATGAATTTATGACAATTTGCATTATTTCGTGGATTTGAGTTTTGAATGAATACAGAATTGCGATACTATTTGGTATTGTGAAACTTCACCTGGTATAGTGTCATGGCCTGAACTGATGGTATCGTGAGAACCGTATTTTACTCAAGTTTGGGTTTAAATATCCCAGCATTTATTAGAGTGCTATTTCATATAAAAAATATATATTTTAAGATTGACTTAATCCCTTTATTTATTAGGTGTTGCCACAGCGGAATGAACCGACAACTTATCCAACATATGTTTTACACAACAGATGCCCTTCCACCTGCAACCCAGTACTGAGAAACATCTATTCACACTCATTTACACACATGCACTATGGCCAACATAGTTAATTGAATTCACCTATAGTGCATGTGTTTGGACTGTGGGAGAAACCGGAGCACCCGGAGGAAACCCACGCCAACATGAGGAGAAAATGCAAACTTTGCACAGAAATGCCAACTGACCCAGCCGGGACTCGAACCAGCGACCTTCTTGTTGTGAGGCGACAATGCTAACCACTGAGCTACCATGTCGCCCCCCATATTTTAGTTATTAAATGTATATATTTTTCTTACAAAAATGCAGGATATGCTTTACAGGAGTCTTTTATTTACCCCCATCTTTTATTATAATTGAATGCGGTTAATTGGATTTTCGTTTAGACTGCTAATAAACATTTTCAACATACAGTAACTTCTGGATTTGACCAAAATAATAAAGTCATTTACACCTAGGCTGCCTTGATTGTAAGTAAATAATGAGATATTTTTTCATTTTGGGGTGAACTAACCCTCTTTAGTTCCCTCTGGTGGTCAGTTTTATGTTTTCACACTGAGACCTACAAGACTAGTTTCCCCTGAGGTGGGTTAAATCAGGGATCACCAAACTTGTTCCTGGAGATCTGGTGTCCTGCAGATTTTAGCTCCAACCCTAATCAAACACACCTGAACAAGCTAATCAAGGTCTTACTAGGTATACTTGAAACACTCAGGCAGGTGTGTTGAGGCAGTTTGGAGCTAAACCCTGCAGGAACACCGGCCCTCCAGGACCGAGATTGGTGACCCCTGGGTTAATTCATTCTTTATAGACGCACTTTGAAAATTTAATGAAACAAACTCTGGGAAAACGAATCCTGTCTGAATATGACTGTCTCCAGTGTGTGTGTACTGTTGAAGACAGTTGTATTATTAGGGTTAGTTGTAGGCAGGTGGGTTAGTGGGAACTTGCAGAGGTCAGTTTTAGTACACATTAGAAATATTGTGATTATAATGAACTACATTGCATGGCAACACTCATTATTCACCTAATAATCGTATGAAATCAAGCAATCATTACTGGGAAAATGGCAGAATGCAGAAATGCTGGTGATGTCACTGACAAGACAATGTGTCTAATAAACAAACAACATGAAAGAGAAAGGTGGACATTAAACTATGAATCGTACACTTCTAAAGCTATAATTACAATTCTGTAAATGTGAGTTGTATTTTATACAATTAAAGGTATTCAGGATACTGCAGTCTCAATGTGTGGTGAAAAGAACAGGATTTGACACTTCAAGCCATAATCTAACATAACCTCATCTATATAGTCATCTGAGCTTAATGAGCTCATCTCATGATAGGGAAAATGCTTTCTGAACTTTTTGTTGTGTGTTTATTTTGTTACTGACACATTTAAATATTCATCAAATTGTCACTTTCAGCAGTGTGGACGCAGTCTAGATGTTATCCGTATGTTCGCTACTAACGTATTTCTAACGTTTTATTTCTAAGCAAAGAATTACTAATTCTGGTTCATTCTCTTGTATGTTATGTGTGTGTGCGCATAGTGTAACCATAAACAATGAGTTTCTGGCTGTAGTTCACTAAATGTCCATCAGTGGTGCTAATAACAAGGTTCTCTAAATTCTGAATATACTATACAAACTTTAAAGTAGTCTTGAAACAAAATCAAATTGTGATTTTTTTCTCTATAGTGATCAACATTCACTTGAAACAATCCTGAAATGTGGGGAAAATGTGCTTGATTTAGTTTTTTGGAAACTGATTGGGTTGTTGAAAGACTGCAAAATAAAAGAAGTTTGACGATTGGGCGAAAGCAGCAAAGAAACAAGACTTGCTAATAGCTCCGTCCCAAAGAACTAATAGCCCCGCCCTAAAGCACTAATAACCTTGCCCCAAAGCACTAATAGCCCCAGCCCAAAGTACTGATAGCCTCGCCTTAAAGAACTGATAGCCCTGGCCTAAAGCACTGACAGCCACGCCTCAATGTACTGATAGCCCCACCCTAAAGTACTAATGGCCCCGCTCTAAAGCAGTGACAGCTCCGCCCTAAAGCACTAATAGCTCTGCCCTAAAGCACTGATAGTCACGCCTCAATGTACTGATATCCCCACTCTAAAGTACTAATGGCCCCGCCCTTAAGCACTGATAGCCCTGTTCTAAAGACCTGATAGCCCCGCCCTAAAGCACTGATAGCCCTGCCCGAAAATGACTGAGAGCCCAGCCCCAAAATAACTGATAGCCCCGCCCTAAAGCACTGATAGCCCTGCCCTAAAATACTGATAGCCCCACCCAAAAGCACTGATAGCCCCACCCTAAAGCACTGATAGTTCCGTTCTAAAACACTGACAGCCCTGCCCTAAATCATTGATGGCCCTGCACTAAAGCACTGATAACCTTGCCCTAAATGATTGATAGCCCTGCCCTAAAACACTGACAGCCCTGCCCTAAATCATTGATAGCCCTGTCTCAAATTACTGATAGCTCCGCGCTAAAGGTATTCCATGTGACCAGGAAGTGAAGAAAGTCATTTCAAAGGGGGAGGAAAGGTTATGGTATTTAAAATAATGAAGTGCACAGATTCATTCAGTTCATAACAAGAACTACTGCTTACATGCACATACAAATGTACTGAATAACATAAAATAATAAATGCTTATGACCGAAAACAATTATTTAATACATTTATATTATGCAATTATGAAATGCATACTATTAAAATAATACAAATACTGTATAACCCTGATCTTATTTTTCCCGCAAAGCTTTGATGAAGCAGTGCTTGAAAACAGCCCTCCTCGTAAACATGTTTCCATTTGAAATGCATGCTGTTAAAACAAAACCTATTTGTGTTGTGTAAATTACGATGCATGTGTTTTGTGTACGTACATTTGCTGCAAGTTGGGTGGTCAGATTGGCTACTTTATCCTGAGAGGACTCAAGCTCACGTCTCAGTATCCGGATTTGCTGAGGAGGAAGAATAAACAGCAAACATTAAACATCCAAATACATCAATGAAGGATTTTCAAAGAGGGTTTAAGCATAAATGAATGATGAATGAAAAAAGAACCAGGGTCTGTTGTTTACATGCCATTTAAGATGTGTTCACACTTGGTATGTTTGTGTCAACTGAAACAAATTCTGGTGTAATTGATGCAGTTTATGTGAGTAAATGTTAAAGGTACAGTAGGTGATTGTCTTTAGAAATATTTTTTGTTGTGCTGGTTAAAAGTCTCGTCACAGTCCAATAGTAATGATGAAAGTAAAGAATCTAAATGTGTTTAAATGTATTTTTATAATCCGAGTAAGGCATAAAACTAAAAAATGTTTATCTAATTAAATATTGTCGGGCCGGCATCTCTCATAATTCCGATAAGTAGCTCAAACTGTCTGTCAACAAATGTAGATTTGGGCTTCTGCGCATCTCTGTTCACACATATCCGCCATTAGAGCGTGCCCGCCTGCATGAGCACCAGGCATTTACGACACGTGCACACGAGACAGACGTAACACGAAGTAAATCAAATGCTGCATTAAATTTTTTTATAATTCTGAATGAATATCGGAGTTACTTTTGCACGCTGGAGGAAGGATGACACCATGGCTGAAGTGTTTCTGATGTTCTATTTTAAAACTATTTTACTCCCTGAAAGCTGATGTAGAGTGTGATGTGTTATGAATGGGTTATATATGTAACAGAGGCCAGCTAGTGTGTACTGTGCAGGTAAACCTCACTCCTCTGACCTCTAAAGGTGCTCTGGCGACAGACGCTAAAGGCCATGGTCTTTGGCCTCCTTGTTAGAGCAACCGACTCCCATGCGGAAGAAGGTCGCCGGTTCGATCCCAGCTCGAAGTGGGTTGGGCGGTGTAGGACCGGTGGGGTTGCATTGGTGCCGTGACCCGGATGGAAGTGAGGTTTAAGGGGGTGAGTGTAACGGAGGCCAGCTAGTGTGTGCTGTGCAGGTAAACCTCACTCCTCTGACCTCTAAAGGTGCTCTGGCGACAAACGCTAGAGCCCATGGTCTTTAGCCTCCTTGTTAGAGCAACCGACTCCCATGCGGAAGGGAGTTCAATCCCAGCTCGGAGTGGTTAGGCGGTGTAGGACCGGTGGGGTTACATATACACAGAAGTGTCGTTCAGCCACTGAAATCTCCCAGCGAAAGATTGATGTAACTATTTTCAGTTTCATAAGGAACCTTTGACAGCATCTATAATGTAGACTTTTATTACGTTTAACAGCAAAACATTAGTAAATTGCGCTATTCCCCTAGCCTGCTTTACTGAACTGAAGTCGCTTTTATATTCACATTGGTTCATAATTGAACTATGACAGCCTTTCTTTACTGTTCACCATGCTACTCTGAATATTCTCTTTAAAATAGCATGTAAGTGTGGCTTAGTAATAAGTGAAACTCCTGCAGCCCGCCGGCCAAACACTTACTACATTTCTAACTGGCTAATCGCGGTGCGCACGTTCACGAATTCAGGAGGTGTGGCTTTGAATCACAGTCCCTCCCCGCCAGCCAAAGATAATATGCTAAGCGGTTAGCATTTTGGCAGATCACCCACTGCACGTTTAATTTCTCCATCTAAACATTGCTATGCACCAAGCAATCAGATCAAAACCACTAAAACCCAAAATGAACTCTAGAGCTGTTTGACAAATATGAATACATGCAGGTGAGTGGGTTTGACAGATCTCTCCATGTGCACCAGACACTTTTTTTATTAACATTTCATGTTTCTGGGAAAACATTGTGCAATTCTGAGTGTGCTTTACACAGGTGAGCGGTTTATTCTGGGATAATGAATACACTGGCATATACTGTAAATTTCAAACATTTTACTGGTGCACTGAACTTTTTGGCTGGGGCATGTGCCCCTAAAATGGGATCTAGCGATGCTCCTGGGCCACGTTCTCATCATTGTTATTGGAGCCTGTAACAGGCTTGTTTAAAGGCACAAAATATTCATACATTGCTCTTGGAAGTAAAGAATATATGACTTGCGTATGTATCTGTAGCTGTAACAGGCTAAAGCCAACTAGCCTCACCTCATGAGTGTAGAACGCGCTGTTATTTACAGCCAATCAAACTGTTTGATGTTTCATTCTGATTGGTCAGAGCTTTCAATGCCCCTTTTTCAACACAGAGCCCACCTTTACTGCTTTTATCAAATCACAAATCGTCACCTTAGAATTATAAAAATCTATCTGACATTTTTGTCAAAATAGAGTTATTGACATATTCTTATTAAATGACATCTTATTTACATTATGTGATATTTTTTTTAAGTTGTTTTACATTTTAAGACTTTTTATTTAAAAAACAAAAAAAGGTTTTATCTACAAAGTTGAACTCAGCCCAGATCGAAGAAAGTAGAAGTGTGAAGACTTTATATGGGAGTTCTTAAACAAAATGAGCTCACAAATGTAAATCAGACAATCAAAAGTGAATGTGAATGCTTTTATTATTGAGAGATGGCAAAAAAAAAGAGAAGTAAAAGGAAAATGGTCAAACTGACAACAGAGTTTAAGGAAAGTCTTACCTCTCCTTGCATTCTCTCTTCGTTCTGAAAATGCATGACAGAGAAATGGAGATAAAGAGCAAGCAAGATAAGCAAAGACAGGAGATAGAGGAGAAAAAAGCATGCGTTTTGGAGAGAAGTGCTGGAATTAAAGGGCCATTCATGTTAGGGTTTTATTCACTTCTATACGTTTAAACATGGACATGAGCTGAATTGAAATTTTTATGTACATTATCAAGTTCAAGAGTGATTAACTATGAGATGTGACATTTTAGTTTTTCTTTTTTTGCACTAAACCCCTGCAAGCAATGCAAGGTTTTTACATATCACATCATGTGGACAAACATAAATCAACCCTGTTTTATCATCCCATTTCTACTCACCGAATAGTTTGACGAGGCATTTGAGGCCAGAGACAGCACAGATCCATGAACTGAGGAGAGGAAAATACAGGTTACAAACAAATTGACAAAATGGAGGTCAATGATGCATCACTTAATAATTAAGCAGACATATTTGAAAATATTATGAATAAATTGTTCATTTTTATTCAATATTTAATTTAAGTCAAGAGAGCATTTTCATCAACTTTAACAATATGGATTTGTTTAAATAGTTAATAAATCATAAAGATTAATTCAATACATTTTAAAATGTTTTTTTACATAATACATTAAAATGTAAGTAACTGTCTGAAACTATTAAAAACATTCAAGTAAAATTTAAATAGAGATAAAATAAATTAATAATAAACACTTAAATTGTCAACTTCAATTGTTACACTTATTGTAAAATTGTTATTGTTATTTAAAATGATCAAATTACAAAACAGTAATATTTAAAACTATATGTACACACTAAAGCACTACAATTAAAATGAAAACAGAAAAAGTAGTAAACTAACATTTTTATTAAAGGATATTATTTTATTTATAAAATAAATAACATAAATAAAATGAGATCAGACTACAACAATTTAAATTATTTTATCATTAAATGTTATTATAGCTCATTAAACTCTTAAAAGCACGAGAAAACACATAAAAATTCAAGATATTTTTAAATGAAATAAATGTATAAAAAATAAGTAAAGTAGCTTTTAGAACTAATATTGTTTACCAAAACTATTAAAACTATAAAACTTGAAACAGAGCTAAAATATATGTAACTTAAACACAAAAAAAGATAAAATAGCTGTTGAGCTATCATTAAAAAATGAGACCAAACTACAACAATTAACATTCTCGTATCACCAATGGCAGAAAACTAGGTTATTACAGCTCATTAAACTCTTAAAAGCAGCAGATAACACATATTCTTCATATTTAACTAATCTTTAAAAGTTAACTTATGATATATATTTTTAAATGAGGTAAATTTTAAAAACATAGCATTTAAATAGCTTAAGTAGCTGTCAGAATTATTACTGCTGACCAAAACTATTAAAAACACTTAAACATTTTAAATAGAGCTCAAATAAATTAAATGTACTGTATTCAACACAAAAATAAGCTTAAAGGTTAACTTTAAAATGTTTTTAAAAATTAAAATAAACAAATAGCCATGTTAAAAAAAACAATTACTAAAGAACAAAAATACTTGAAATACAAGAAAAAAAAAACAAAAGTAAACAAATAACTTTATTAAATATGATGTTGATATATAAATAACTCTGTTATTGAGCAATTACTAAAAATGAGATCAAACTACAACGAATAAAATCCCTGTATCACTAAAAGGCTGAAAACTAGGTAATTACAGCTCATTAAACTCCTAAAAGCACCAGATAGCACACACTTTTCATATTTAACTAATCTTTAAAAATGAATTCAAGATATTTTTCATTGAAATAAATTTTAAAAAGATAAAAAAAAAAATTAAATTGCTCAAGTAGCTATCAGAATTATTATTGTTGACCAAAACTATTAAAAACATTTTAAATAGAGCTCAAATAAATTAAATATATTATTACACAAAAAATAGACTTAAAAGTTAACTTTATTAAAAATTATACAAAATATCCATGTTAAAAAATAATTACTACAGCACAAAAATACTTAACATACTAGAAAATAATAACTAAAGTAAACAAATACATTTATTAAATATAATAATACATAAAATTATTCTGTTCTTGAGCTATTAATCAAACTTCAGCAATTAAAATTCGTGTAACACTAAATGGCAATAAATGAATAAATGAATAGGTTATTATGGCTCATTAAACTTAAAAAACAACAGATAGCACATATATTTTTGTCTATGTCTGAGTGCATGTGTCTCACCGTCTTCAGCAGGTTCTCTGAATGACCCAGACCTCATCATGCTCTTGGGTCGGTCAGCCAGAGACAGAGAGCTGCCCAGAGGGGATGTCCCATACAGATCGTAGCCCAGATCAGATGCAGGGATGCTGCTGGAGCGTGTGATCCCAGAACCAGAGCCGGAGTTCGGGATCGGAGTCACTGTGGAACGGATGGATAATGTGACTAATGATGGAGCACTGATGAAAGATTCACTCATATTGGATGAATCTTTAGAGTACAAATGAAATCAGATCTAATCATATTGATTTTGTTGGCACACATTGCTAGTTTTTGTGGTGAACGATTTATCTGTGCAAGTCATTAAGAAAATGCTTTAGTAATCTTTACAAAAATGCACTTCCTGTTTGTTTTCAGTTAAATTCTCAGATTAGGTCTGTATGAACTATTGGGCGTGGCTAACATACCAAACCACGCCCCTCACACTGTCCGTTTTAACAACTAACACAAATGTTGAGCAGGAGGATTCTGTAAGGTTGTAATAACTATTTTGAAACCCTTTTCTCGATCTTTATAAATGAATCGCCTACTTTACAACATCCTATCGGCTCGCAGTAGAAAAACAACCCTAGTAGCAAAGAATTCTGGCCCAGATTTGGCATAAAGCTGGCACAGCAGGCATTCATCCGGCACTGGCATACAGCATGTGGGCCAAACATGGCCCGGGTTTGGCAGAGGTGGCACCGTCTTTAAGGCGGCACACAAGATTTGGGCCAGATGAAAAACGTAGTATTTGGCCCAGATTTAAAAATTTGATAAGTGGGCCATGTGAGTTTGGCCAGTCTTGACCCACATTTAAAATACACTAAAATCATTTTTGAGTAAAGAAAAAAAATTCTACCAATCAGGTCACTTTGAGAAAAAGCGTGCCCATAGTGTGCCTAAAGCGCATCACTTCATGGGTTTATCAATTTCATTGCAATCGTGACACACCAACCTATCTGGCCCAGTTCAGGCCCAGTTATGAGTTATTAACTTGGCTGAGACTTGGCCCAGATATGGTCCGTGTTTGGCCCTTGTCTGGAAGCCAGATTTGGTCCAGTCATGCACCGTAATTCACTGCGGCATGTGGGCCAAGCAAAACCTGATTGTGTGGGCCAGAGCTGGGCCAGAGAAATTTTGCTATGTGGGAAGCCACGTCCACTGTTTTCTCATTCAATAATCCGTTACTATAGGCAGGGAAGGAATGGTTATCTGGCAGACCAGGCAGTTTCCCGCTGGGTCGACGTACTTTTTGGGCCGGGCTGATCATCTTCTTATGATCTGATCGGCCCATAGACTGGCAGACTATCGTGTTTTTCTACCTAATTAATTGACAATATTGTGATCTGTGACGCTCTGAAAGTAAGATGTTTCTTGCAATGTAGGTGTGTATTTGTCAAAATAGTTGAGAGTCACACCTGTTTCTCACACGCGGGAGAGCTGAAGCAGCGAGCAGGCATTTGCCTTTTGCGTCTGCATTGTGCAGCGGGGCACAGATCAATATATTCCTGTCTATTCTATCTAGTTATCTATCTGTCTTCATAAATGCACCTTTTTTTACTTTTAATCTGCACGGCGGCCCGCGGCAACTTCCTCCTATGCTGTTTCCTTAACCTGCAAGTCTTTATTTTACAAATGATAAAGAATGTCTGCTTCTCAAGCTCTATGAGGGGTGCCATTCATGTATTTTAAGATGCACTCGGTCGCATGAGATATCATGACATAGTGTTTTTGATTGTCAGCATGACGTAGGTTTATAGTGACAATAGCATTTATACAATATGGTTATAATGATATTTCATTCATTTTCTTGTCGGCTTAGTCCCTTTATTAATTCGGGGTCGCCACAGCGGAATGAACCGCCAACTTATCCAGCAAGTTTTTACGCAGCGGGTGCCCTTCCAGCCGCAACCCATCTCTGGGAAACATCCACACACACACACACTCATACACTATGGACAATTTAGTCTACCCAATTCACCTGCACCATCCATGTCTTTGGACTGTGGGGGAAACCGGAGCACCCGGAGGTAACCCATACGAAGCCAGGGAGAACATGCAAACTCCACACAGAAATGCCAACTGAGCCGAGGTTCGAACCAGCGACCTTCTTGCTGTGAGGCAACAGCACTACCTACTGCGCCACTGCCTCACCCCTATAATGCTGATGATGATATTTATACATGAGCAAACTAGTGTGCAACTAAGCAACTTTTTTTACATTTAGTTTTGTAGTTCGAGCCCAAATAATTATTTGTTGCATTTTTCAATTGTTTAAGTTCATTTGATTGACAATGTAAAATCTTTTAGCAACGTTTGATGTTTCATTGTTGAGTTAAACATTTATTTAAAGGTCTCTAATACATCACTTTTATTATTTATCTTGATTTTATTAGTCAACAATAACTGTGCATCAGCAGGCAGTTTTTGTTAAGTCCATTATTTAATATATTCTCTCTCAAAACACACCGGCACACACAAGATGGACTTCCAGAGTGGATTATAATTTTATTTTAATAATAAATTAATTGTTTTACGCTTTTATTTTGTCAACTCTTGTTATATCCTATTTATGGCTTTTGTGCTTTTATAGAATGGGAGTTGGTAAACATATTCAAGGGCATGCACAGATGGGGAGCATTTTGATTGATGTAGGGGGACGCTCTGACCCAAATTGCCAGGGACGATTTTTTTGTCCCAGTCCAGCCCTGTCTATAGGAACTGCATCACAATACGGATTATAAAAAAAATAAAATAAAAAAAACGGTCACAGCTTGTGAACTTTAAAATGACTCTGGAACAAAGAGTAATCTCAGGCACTGATTCATGCATGTGCAACATCCTATAGGTTCTGTATAGGAGACAAAATAGATTAGTTCACCCATGGGCATAGCCCAGATAATTTCAGTATTGTATCGTATTGTAAATGAAATGTGTATTTTTATAGCGCATTTATTGTGTATGGCCATACACCCAAAGCGCTTAACAATCATGAGGGGGGTCTCTCCACACCACCACCAGTGTGCAGCATCCACTTGGATGATGCGACGGCAGCCACAGGACAAAGGCGCCAGTGCGCTCACCACACACCAGCTATTGGTGGAGTGGAGTGACAGTGATAGAGCCAATTTGGTGGAAGGGGATGATTGGGAGGCCATGATCATAAGGGCCGATAGAGGGACTTTGGCCAGGACACCAGGGTTAGACCCCTACTTTTTCACGAGAAGTGCCATGGGATTTTTAATGACCACAGAGAGTCAGGACCTCGGTTTAACGTCTCATGCAAAAGACGGCGCCCAATGGCAATGTAGTGTCCCCTTCACTTCTTACTGGGGCATTAGGACTCACACAGACCACAGGTTGAGCGCCCCCTGCTGGCCTCACTAACACCACTTCCAACAGCAACCTAGTGTTCCCTAGTGGTCTCCCATCCAGGTACTGACCAGGCTCAGCCCTGGTATTGTATCGTAACTGTAAAAACATGTTAATATATGAACTTTTTAATAAAGACTGTGGTGGCAGGTCTGCTTCTCATCACCATGAAGAGCTGTTGTGTTCACTCACCCACACTGGTTGGTGGTGTTTTGCCGATGTAGGCCGGTGTGGTGTGTGTTGGTGAAGGCAGCTGAGGTGGAGTGGCTGAATCCGTCATGCTGGTGATGGTGTGGGAATGCCGACGTTCCCGTCCTTCACCCTCTGAATGACCGCTGGAGTATCTGAAGACATAATAACACAGCAGAATCAGCTGAAGTCGCTCGCTTTAGATAAAATAACTGTAGCTCAGCCCTTTCTGGGGTTAGGTGTTCCTATCAGTTTCTAAACTAATCTAAACACCGAAAAAACTAAACTTTTGCTGCTTGTTCTAACTACTTATTTAAAATGAGAAACACAATTCCTAAGTTTTTTTTAAGAACGACTTAACTGTTTTATGTTCAATCCACTCTCTGGATTGGCGGAAACTGGGCAGCACGCACAAATGCCTCATCTGGAAGTACTGCAGTTAGACTAGCATTACTCTGATATCTTTCTACAAAACACTCTCAAAATCTGTCTGATGGTATTGTACTAAAGTGCACTTTTTGTAAAGCTTCTTTAGAAGGGTAATTTTTGTAAAAAAACGCTATATAAAATAAACTTGAATTAAATATCCAGGCCAATGCAGTGTGTGCATGTTTAACTAATCAAGTTCAGCCTCTCTTCACCAGCAGGGGGAGACTCTTGCACAGTAGATGATTTAAATGATAGCAAATGTATGATTAATGGTATTATTAATTTTCCTTAATGGTTAAAAGTACATTATTTTTAAATAAATGAGAACTGTTTACAATTTTTTAAATATTATGGAAAAAGTATGAATTACTATAATTAATAATTAAATATTTTATAATATTATATTTTTGTAGATATAACATTATACACACACAAATAATAATGTATGTTTAAATATATGTGTATATATATATATATATATATATATATATATATATATATATATATATATATATATATATATATATATATATATATATATATATATGTATATATATATATATATATATATATATATATATATATATATATATATATATATATATATATATATATATATGTATATATATATATATATATATATATATATATATATATATATATATATATATATATATATATATATATAGTTGAAGACAAAATTATTATTAGCCCCCGTTTGAATTATTATTAGCCCCTCAATTTCTGTTTAAAAGAAGATAAATTTTTTTTCAACACATTTCTAATCATAATAGTTTTAATAACTCATTTCTAATAATTGATTTATTTTATCTTTGCCACAATGACAGTAAATCATATTTAACTAGATATTTTTCAAGACACTTCTATACAGCTTAAAGTGACATTTAAAGGCTTAACTAGGTTAATTAGGTTAACTAGGCAGGTTAGGGTAATTAGGCAAGTCTTTATATAACGATGGTTTGTTCTGTAGACTATTGGAAAAATATATAGCCTCAAAAGGGCTACTAATTTTGACCTTAAAATGGTTTTATATAAATTAATAACTGCTTTTATTCTAGCCTAAATAAAATAAATAAGACTTTCTCCAGTAGAAAAAATATTATCAGACATACTGTGAAAAATTAATAGCTTTGTTAAACAGCATTTGGGAAACATATAAAAAACAAAAAAAAAAATAAATAAATAAAAGAGGGGCTAATAATTCTGACTTCAACTGTGTATAACAAAATACATATACTCACACATATAGTATACAATAAAATTTATACAATCAATATAATAAAATAATTAATTAATATATATTATTTATAGCAGTGATATATATACTCCAAATATGAATATACAGTACATTAATATGCAATGTGTGATATTTTAAAAAGTACAATCAGTAATTATACTACTTTTACTACTACTACAATTACTGACAATAATAATTGGATTTAAACTGTAAAAATTACAAATGTTATACACATAATAAGTAATATATTGCTGATAATCATTTACTGTACATGAATTATATTCTTAATGTATTATTGATGAATAATGAATTAATTCATAAATGATAATAAAATCAAATATTGTTCCAAATGGGAGATATTTTTTAATGGATAAAAAGGGCTCACAATTAATAATAATATTAATAAAATAAGATAAAATAATAATATTAATAATAAAGATGTAAGACTATCAATGGCAGAGTACAGCAAATAATGTTTTTGCAATCCTGCTTGCAAAAATAATAAAATAAAAACTTGATGGCGTTATCAAGACTTTCAGAAAAAGGATTAAAAAAAAATTGTATGGGACTGATAACGCCCCATTCAGGGCTTCAGAGTCAACGCTTGACTGAAGTTGGGGTTGCTGCGATCGTCATAGCAGCGTCAGCCAATGAAATTCCGTCAGCAATAGGCCACTGTGTGAGCTGGTGTATTTGCATACAGCAATCTGATTGGCTGACGCTTCCATCCGCGCTTGAAAAGTTAAACTAGTCCCAACTTCTGCAGCGAGAAACGCCTCTGAATCAGCGCCAACGGATCCACAATGCAGTTCGGCAACGCCTGACGTCACCCATTCAAAGTAAACGGTAAGCGTTGACGCTGAAGCCCCGTGTGAATGGGGCTAAACAGCAGCCAGCAGAGAAAACATCATCAAGAAACTGCATTTTAAATGCCTCACACAAATGGTTATTCGTTTTTTGTAGTCTGATGCAAAGTCAATTAAATACACACATACAGTTGACGGGAAAATTTTTAGCCCTCCTGTAATTTTTTTTTCATTTTAAAATATTTCCCAAATGATGGTTTGTTCTGTAGACAATCAAAACAAATATAGCTTAAGGGGGCTAATAATAATGACCTTAAAATGGTTTTAAAAAATTAAAATCTGCTTTTATTCTAGCCAAAATAAAACAAATAAGACTTTCACCAAAAGAATAAACTATTTAAGGAAATAAGGTGAAAATTTCCTTGCTCTGTTAAACATCATTTGGGAAATAAAGTCCCGGCCTCACCTGTCTCCTAAAGTGACAGACGTCCGGCTGCTGGCACCCCACGTCCCGGTGCTCCTGCCCTCCTCTCGCTCCCCCAGATCGGCTTTAGCAGGAAGGCTCATATGCAGCGGCAGAGACTCCATGCTGCGGTGCAGGCCGGACATCTTCGGGTAAAGGATAGGTGAGCTGCTGACAGACAGAGCCTGACCCGAGAAACAACTCGGAGAGTCGATGTGCAGCACCGGCGCGGGGCTCGGGCTGAGGCGTGGAGCCACACGGCCGCCCGCCAGGTCCTGCAGCTTGGAGAACGGAGGGATCTTTGGGGGAAGGTCATGGATGGGGATGCAGGAGTCCAGACTGTTGGAGTTCAGCTTGTCCAGGTGAGCCAGACTAGGCGGATGGGCTAGAGACTTGCTGCTTAATAACCTGCTCAAGAAACACAGAGAATTATTTTATATTATAATTTCATTAACCTTTGCATACCCAAAGCTCGCACTTCACTTGGTCCTTACTCTTTTCAGTTTTCTGCTGCTGATGCTTGATATCATCTGCAGCAGACCTTAAAG
Source organism: Danio rerio (assembly GCF_049306965.1). NCBI lineage: Eukaryota > Metazoa > Chordata > Actinopteri > Cypriniformes > Danionidae > Danio > Danio rerio. The sequence continues at coordinate 57,680,783 of NC_133181.1, read as the reverse complement.
CTCAGCACTTTCATTCCGCTATCATCTTTTACAAATTCTACTCAGTCAATAGTTCAAGATCATTGTGCTTGTTTTTAGTTTTTTTGTTGGTTTTATATGTTATTATCTGCATTTGTGAAATTGTTATTGTATCGTGTCCCTACTGCTTTGTACCGCATGTACTTTTCATGTTGCCTCTAGGTCCTTAATTGACTTACCTGGTTAAATAAAGGTTATTATTATAATTAGCAGCAGAATTCTGATGAAGATACAATTGAAACCAGAATTATTAAACCACATTTGAATTTTTTTCTTTTTTAAATATTTCCCAAACGATGTTTAACAGAGCAAGGAAATTTTCACAGTATGTCTGATAATATTTTTTCTTCTGGAGAAAGTCTTATTTGTTTTATTTCGACAAGAAAAAAAAGCAGTTTTACATTTTTTAAAACCATTTTAAGGTCAAAATTATTAGCCCCTTTAAGCTATATTCTTTTCCGATAGTCTACACAGAACAAACCATCATTACACAATTATAACTTGTCTAATTACCATAACCTGCTAATAATAGCCTTGCTAATAATTATCTCGCTACAATGTCTTGATTCTTGTCATTGTCATTCATTACTTCATGTTCTGATTCTGTTTTTCTCTTCTGCCCAGATTTTGCTCGGTTGCCTGTGTTTTTTCTGTTTTATTTTTGGATTCACCCCGGCCAGCCACCTACTTTCGATTTCGTCTGTCCGAAGCTGAACTTGACTGTCCTCCGTTGTCCCATCTGCCTCCCGATCGATGCTCGCCTGCCTGTCCTCTCTCACGCCTGCCGGTTTGGACACTGTTGCCTTGTTACCTTTCGTTCTCGCAGAGCGATCTCATCATTTACATTTGAGTCATAAGCCTCGGCTCATCATTGTTTTGAAGAGTTAATAAAATCCTTTGGGTTAACAGCATTTGCGTTTGGATCCGTCTCTCCGGGTATGACAGACAATAAATAATATTTGACTAGATATTTTTTTTTATCAAAAATGTGTATATACTGTATATATATATATATATATATATATATATATATATATATATATATATATATATATATATATATATATATATATATATATAAAGGGGCTAATAATATTGACTTTAAAATGGTGTTTAAAAAATTAAAAACGGATTTTATTCTAGCCTAAATAAAACAAATAAGACTTTCTCCAAAAGAAAAAATATTATCAGACATACTGTGAAAATTTCCTTGCTCTGTTAAACATCATTTGGGAAATATTTAAAATAGAAAAAAAAAATTAAAAGGGGGGCTAATAATTCTTACTTCAACTGTATATATGATTTGCATATATTGCCATATATTAGATTTTTATTTAGGTGAACTCAAAGACCTGCTGTGGTCATGTAGAACATCCACAGGAACTAAATCAAGGGGAACTAAAAATCAGCCTCAGAGGCTCTTGATACTCCAGTCCAGAAAGGAAGATTTTGAATAATTGAAGAGCATCTCTTGCGTAATGTAAACACACACACATAGCATCTGCAGAGCATTTCCTGCAAAAAAAGTTGCTTACTATTCGAAAACCAATCAATTATATATTCCTGCTATTTTAGTTTTTGAAGTGCTGCATAGCTACTGCTGTCACATTTTTATGTTGGAAATTGATACGCAATTATTATTTGAAAAATCCAAATATTGATTGTTCTGTTATTTATATACATTGCCATGCAAAAGAACATCATCTTAAACTTCATTCATTTTCTTTTGGCTTAGTCCCTTTGTTTATCAGAGGTCGCCACAGTGGAATGAACCGCCAACTTATCCAGCATATGTATTACACTGCGGATGCCCTTCCAGCTGCAACCCAGTACTGGGAAACAACCCTACACTCTCACTCACACACATACACTACAGACAATTTAGCTTATTCAATTCATGTCTTTGGACTGTGGGGGAAACCGGAGCACCCGGAGGAAACCCACGCCAAAACAGGGAGAATATGCAAACTCCACACAAAACACCAACTGGCCCAGCTGGGACTTGAACCAGTGACTTTCTAGCTGTGAGGCGACAATGCTAACCACTGAGCTACCATGCCGCCCCATCCTAAATTTCATAAATTAATTTATATTATTTCTTTATATTCTAATATTTCCCAAAGTGTTTAACAGAGCAAGGACATTTTTCATAGTATTTCTTATTATATTTTTCCTCAAGAGAAAGTTTTATTTCTTGTAGATTTCCCAGATGTTTTCAATTTTATTTAAAACTGCTATAAATTTTATTTTATATTCAGATTAGATTTTATTGCATTATATATCTTTTAATATATGTTTATTTTATGCCATTTAGAAGATTTTAGGTTATTTCCATTCCATTACAGTACAGTAATATGAGTTTATTTAACCACAATTTAATTACTAATATAATGAATTTGAGTTGCAATGAATGTTTGATATATTTGATATACAGTAGTTATTAATGAATTAATAACATGATATAGTTGTTTGATATACAGTTGGAGTCTGAATTATTAGCCCTCCAGAATTATTAGCCCTCCTGTATTTTTTTCCCCAATTTCTGTTTGACAGACAGAATATTTTTTCAGAACACATTTGTAAGCCTAATAGTTTTGAATATTTGACTAGATATTTTTCAAGATACTAGTATTTTGCTTGAAGTGACATTTAAAGGCTTAACTAGATTAGGTTAAAGTTTGGGTAATTTGGCAAGTCATTTGATAATGATGGTCTGCTCCCTGTTAATTGCTTATCAAGGCTAATAAAATTGACCTTAAAATTGTTTTAAAAAATTACAAACTGCTTTTATTCTAGCCGAAATAAAACAAATAAGATTGAAAAAATATTATCAGACATACTGCGAATATGTCCTCGCTCTGCTGTTATTTTGGGATTTCCGCCTGGATTTTGTCTACCTAGATTTAAAAGCTTCCCTAATCTACATGCAGAGGTGTAAATGCAAAAAATTGGTATTATTTTAAAGAAAACATTTTGAATTTTAATAAAACACTGTTGAAAGTGTTTAAAATATCTGTATATGTTATCTGTGTTATAATAAACACCTAAAAAAAGAGGCGCTTTCTGTATTTTTTTTTAAAAACGCAAATTTGAAAGTGTACCTTTTATGTTCTGTGTGATCTAGCATGCTGTAATTAATTTTGGTGGTTTCTGCACATGGCTGTAATCATAGGAAAAAAGAAACATGTCTCTACCATAATCTATGCAAAAGTTATTGCATTACAACTGATGAGAGGTGCTGTACAAGCCACAGGGATTGATCATTGTTTTCATATTTCACTATTCTTTTGTTTGATCAAACATAATTAACTGTGTTTGGACCATATCAGACATATAAAAGGATTACTTATGCACATCACCTCAAAAACAGAGGAGAAATGGCCCTGAAGCGCACAGCATAAGGTAAGAGATGACAGCTGTCTGTGCTATCTGGGGCTGCTTATTGATCATAAATGTATTGTTTTCATTTCTGCGCCATGGAAACACGGCGATTCATTCGACAACTGTTTGATATGTGAATATAATTCAGTAAAAATAATGCTAGAACCATATGAGAACCGGCAATATAATAAAAGAAATTTAAAATGAACCACTGTAAAATACCCAGCTCGGGTATCCAAAATACTGTGAATTGAAGTGTAAACAACTTTTGCACTGTAGAATAAAACCCAAAGTGATGCATATGTGCATAAAATATAGATTCTACACTTTCAAACGAAACCACTTAAGAGGGTCTGGTGCAATGCTAGCCCTTTAAATCTTAAAGCGAAAGTCGATGACGTGCCGTGCGCGGAGTTTAACTGGTTAATTTGGGAAATATTTGAAAAAACAATTCATAATTTGATTCAACTGTATGCTTTTACCTGGGTGTGCTGGTGGGAGAGCTCAGCTCAGGGTATTTACTGCTGCTGGTCCTCCGCACTCGATGTATCTTCTCCAGGGTTTCCCCGCACCCATCCGCCTGGCTCTCAGCCTTCAGGCAGCTGATCTCCAGGTCTGCTTTGGCCTTTGCTCGTTCCTTTTCCTTCTCGCGGTCCGTCTGGTTGACCGGTCCAGTGCTGCTGGTGCGGCTGGCTGCTTTCAGGCTGCCTCCGTCTTTCCCTCGGCTGGGCATGGTGTTGGGTAAAGCTGGCACAGGTTTGAGAGAGAGGAGACTGGAATCGATGTTGCCACTGATAGGCCGTCCCGTTAGGCTCATGGCACTGTTTTTGGCAGGTCGTGGCAGACTGCGATACTGAATACTGCCACGGGCGTTGGGTGCAAGAAATCCCTGTTCAGATCCGCTGGCGTCTAGGCTGTTTTTGCGTGCTCCTCCGCCTGGCACCGGTTTGATGGGGATGCCTGAGGATTTGGGGGTTTTGCCCACCGTAGCAGATCCGCTGGTGATGGTGGCACCCCCTGGCGTCAGCACAGTGGCGGTGCCAGTGGTCAGAGGTTTTTTGTAGCCGAAAGAGCTGCCGGCGGATGGTTTCATCAGACCTGAGGGAGGCTTGCGGTGCTCGTTGTCCCGGCCCGCGTCTGAACGGGAACGCTGCAGACCCGTCGCCTTGACAGACATCTTCACCTTGTCTACTGCCTTTGGGTCTCCTTTACACACTATGAATAAAAAGAAAAAATGATCAATGGAACATTTGGCAGACACTTTCATCCAAAGTTATTTAGGACTCAATCATTACACCAGTAGGGAACAGAGAAGGTGATGGTTCTGGAAAGTGAATTTCTTACTTGAGGGAATAATGAGGCCCAGATATAAGGCAAACAGTCACTTTTTCTGGTAGAATGAGCTCATGTGTGCTTATTTAAGATTTCAGCTTTCCCAAGTGTTCTTTGACAGGAAATATTTTTTCAACACATTTTTTAATACATTTTACAACAAATTTTATTAACTAATTTCTTTTGTCTTCGTCAAGATGACAGTGCAGAATGTTGTACTAGTTATTTTGCAAGACATTAGTATTCACTTAAAGTGCAATTTAAACGCTTAACTAGGTTAATTAGGCAAGTTAGGTTAATTAATTAAGTCATTGGACAACAGTGGTTTGTTCTGTAGACAATAATAAGGGGGCTAAAAATATTGACCTTAGCAGCTTTTACTTTTTTATTCCAGCCAAATTAAAAAAGGCTTTCTTCAGAAGAAACATATAATAGGAAATACTGTAAAACATTTCCTTGGATTGTTGAACAGCACTTAGGAATATTTTTAACATGTTTTGCACAACAAAAAGAAAACATGTTTTTTCACATAAAGAATAATAAATTTTTCAGCTGCATACTGTACATTTCATGAAATCTTGCTTAGAGGAGTCCATCCTCTTAACATTAGATCTAGATTTTTTCTCCTCGGTAAAAGATCAATCAAAACAATCTTTTTACCCATAAAAAAGCCTTTTACCTCAATCAAATCTTTAAAAATGTTGAATATTTATGGAGTCAATCTAGGGCCATATATATGTAAGCATTGAGCAAAAAAATAAAATAAAAATAATAATAAATAAATAAAAGCAAATCGAAAGCGAAAATTAATTTCAGAAAAGAAAGTTATTTTACTTACAAAAATATAAAACTGCAAATGGAAAATTAAGCTGAGGAACATTTGACATGTAAACAAAAAATACTGCTAATAAAAATTGAGAAAAAAAAAAAAAAAATATATATATATATATATTACCTATATATATTTGCAAAACACTTTTTTATAGCATTGCTTTTACTAAACCCGTCCAGTCAATTGCAATGCTCAATTTGATTTGCTTTGTAGTCAGTTGTGAGTTTGCGATGCTGTTTTCACTTTGCACTTCATGTTTCTGTGCGTTTTACTTTGTGACCCTGATTTGACAAGCGGGCGGAGTCAAGGGAACTTTGGAGGGTTATGGCAGGCCTGGACCAGCCTCCATTTAAGCGATTTCATCACCTGGAGACACAGTATCACGGTGGTCTTACAGCCCAGTGAACACCCAAGTTCCCTTGTAACATTTGGTTTTGTAAAGGCAATGCTATGCTAATGCTATAAATAAATAAAAAAATATTTATAAATAAACAAATATTTTTTTTTCTTTATTGCATATATTTTGGTTTAATTTAGCTTTTTGCACTGCTTGATTTTTATTTTTTTTATTTTTTATTTTTAGTTTTTTTTTTAGTTTTTTTTTTTGTTTGCAAATTTCCTTTTTATTTCTCAAAAAAAGTTTCCCTTGGCAGTTCTTTATTTTTGCAAGTAAAATTAATTTTCATTTCTCAAAAGTTAGTTTTTGCTTTGTGATTTTTGGCGATTTGCATGTATTTATTTTTATTTTTTTGCTCAATACTTTATTTTTTGTTTGCAAAACTTTCTTTTATTTAGTAAGTATATATATATGGCCCTAGATTGACTCCATAAATATTATATTAATGCTGTATTAAAATCACGTACAATCTATGATAACTTTAAAACTGCATATTATTTTATTTTATTATTATTAAACCAAATTCTTTTATTTAATTACAGCCTAATTTCATCACGGTTTTAGTTAACCTGTGAGCATAAAACAAATCTTCTTCTAGGATGGAAATAAACCATTCTTTGAAGTATCTTGAAGTAAAAACCACATCCATGAATATTGCCATCATTCAGCTCCTCGCAATACCTCAAAATACCATGCTATTACCATCACTGTACCACAGTGCTTTTCTGTGGGAATTTACCACATCAACCTCATCACCGATCCAGTTCAATTTCACACACACACAAACACACGCACGCATACACACACACATAGCTGAATCAGTGTTATTGAGTGAAACCATCATGTCCTCCGTTTACGCAGAGGTGAATCATTGGAAAGGTGCATATTAAAGCCTCGGGGGGTGACAGCAGATGAAGTCATGGAGGGAACCCGATTGAAGCCATGATTAAGCTTTTGTGGCCTAAACCTACAGTTCATGAGTCATGGTGGGATGAAGACGAGGGCAAGAATCATCTGCATTTAATTAGAGACTCGTCAAAGATAAAGAGCGTCTCAACCCACTCGACACAAACACCAGCGCACTTGATTTATACAGCATAGGTGATACTAGTGCTGGGTTATATGATCAGAGTAATAATAACATTTTTCAATATATAGCCTCTTTACTCTTTGTGTATTGCTCCGCCCCAACTAAAGCCAGCAACAAGCAGACACTACAGTTTGACAAATATTACTGCGGTTAGACAACAAAATATACTTTTGAGGCTTTTTTAATCGAGAATGTAGTTGTTTAGATTGCAACTATGGAGTTTATTTTCAAGAATAGTGCCTATTTAAAAATATTTACAATTTCTGAGAGCTTGTTGGCGGCGGTTGACGTTGTCTATCCACAAGATGGCGCTAGAACCACATAATAAGCCCTTGCTCAGTGTGTCCTCTTGAACACGAATTAAAAAGCTGAAAAACGAAAGCCTCGTGGTTTTTAAGGTGGACCGGACAGTCAATAAGAAGCTGTAAATAAGAAGGTGGATTCAGCCTTGTCCCTCCTTATCGCAAACACAACAGCAGTCTGGTGAGAAATCTCTGTAGACGGATGGCATTTCATGTCACGTTCAGCCTTATAATCTTAAAATGTTAGCAAAATTTGCTGTTTTGTCATCACCTTAAGGGGGTCACATACCAGAAACGGCTCTACAAATTCGCTATAGAGAATCATTCAAACACTAGCTCTAAAGTGACGTTGGTGAATTAGTAACGGCTTCTGCTGTTCTGACGTCAGCTGCAGATGTGAATGAATGGCGGAAGAAAGTAGTTTCTAATACAAAGGGGTTTTAGACTCTATGTGTTTGATTTTCTTTTTTATGTACAAGATTGTGCCGTCGAACTGTTGGATAAACGCAATATCATACTCGTAGCAGTGTGCTATGGCTGTATATCAGCACTAGTGGGGCGTTAAGGCAATGCACGCCTCCCACCAGTGCTGATATACAGCCATAGCACACTGCTACTCATGTGATATTGCTCATATATATATATATATTCTTCTAAAATTAGAAATTGAAACTCTGTGACTGTTTTTGAATGGCCCAGCCAGAGCCCTGACTTAAACTCAATTGAGCATCTCTGGAGAGATTGAAAATGACCAACGTTTACCATCTAACCTGTGAGAACTGAAGAAGATCTGCAAGGAGGAAATGGCAGAGGATCCCCAAATCCAGGTGTGAAAAACTTGTTGCATCTTTCCCAAAAAGACTCATGGCTGTATTGGATCAAAAGGGTGCTTCTACTAAATACTAAGCAAAGGGTCTGAATAGCTAGGACCATGTGATATTTCAGTCTTTCCTTTTTAATAAATGTGCTAAAATGTCAACAATTCTGTGTTTTTCTGTCAATATGGGGTGCTGTGTTTACATTAATGAGGGGAAAAAACTTAATGATTTTAGCAAACGGCTGCAATAAAACAGAGTGAAAAATTGAAGGAGGTCTGAATATTTTCCGTACGCTCTTTATATTGCTTGCATATTGCTTTAAATGTAGTTCAGTGTTGCTTATTTGAATTAAAACTAGTTTTAAATAATCATTAAATAAAGCATGGACATTATATTTAGGTTTATTTATCATGCTATCATTTTATTAAGAGAAAATTACAGTGATAATTATCATTGTTTTCACGCAAAGCTCTTGGTGTTCAAAAAAGATCACATACAGATCTAATGTTGAAACTGGCCAACATGTGGTGATGAAAACTTGGTAATGAGGTTTGATGACATTGAGGAGTAATGACTGTTAGAGAAGACTTCACAAAGCTTTAATGAATGTATAAAAACTTACGAGAGATGCTCTGAAAATACCTAAGGCTGAATTTTCATCAAGTCGAGAACATTATAGAGTAAGGCATGCTGAGAAACGGCTGAAACATGGGTGCTTTAAGGACAAAATCTCACACTTCACATCACCCCATTAGATTTTAAGGACTCTAAAAGCATCTGAAAGCTTCTAGCGGCTCATCAGGGTTACATTTTTTTTTATCAACTATACAGTAATATAGTATAAATAAATATTTAAATGTGAATTTGTTTAATTTTATCCTGTGATACAGGAAGCTACATTTTCAGCATAATTACTCAATGAGTAAACTGATAAGGCTTTAAACTTAAGGCTGATCAGATGTCTACGTGGAGGGGGACAAATTACAAATTGTATCTGATTTTAAATATCTTGGGGTCCAAACTGACTCCAAATTAACTTTTAAATCACAAATTAAAAAGGTATGTAACCGTGTTAAATTTAATATATCTAACTTCCGGTTCATAAGGTCACATATGTCACTGCAGGCAGCTAAAATATTTATGCATTCAATACTTTTATCATATATAACCTACTGTCTAACAACCTGGTCACAGGCAAAAAAACAACAACATTAAAACCCATAGAGTCACTTTACACACAGACAATTAAAATACTGGATAGGATAAAAAGCCTCTAAGACATCATCATTGTAGCATTTTACTAAAACATAAATTGTTAATCTGGGAAAATGTCATTAAGTGCTCAAACATTTGTCTGATGTAAAAAATCATTCATGGTCTGTCCTGCCCACCTCTCAGTCAGTTTGTAAACGTTAGGAACACCACATACAGAGCAGCACAAGGGGCGGCCCAAGGAGACTGTATTGTCCCACTCAGGAAAATCCTGATCCTTTGGTCAGGGTGCCTTTTCAGTTACAGCTGCACAGGAGTGGAATTGTGTCCTTGGCAGCATCAGAGATATAACCGCCTTTAATATGTTCAAAAAACATTTAAAAATCTGGTTTATAAAGAATCAGACGTGTCATCATTCCTATAAGAATGAACCTAGCATGTTTCCATTTGTGCCTACCATCTTAATGATCTGTTGTTTAAATGTGTTTCAACTAGTTTTATCTCTATTACAAAATGGAGTTTACTTTAAAATGTATATATTCTTTTTTTATTAACATCTACATAACCATGTATATTTCAGTCATTTTTAACTATGTTTGAATGATTGTATAATTGTTGTATTGTTTTTTTTTTGTTTTTTTTTTTGGTTGTTCGGGGACAACAGATGAAAAATAGCCTTCTGGCTAATTCTGGTGGATTTGCAGAAATGCTAATTAATGTACACTGTCCTTGGCAAATAAACAAACAAACAAATAAACAAAAAAGTAAAATATATGCAAATTTTTAAAAATGTGGAATTGTGAGTAACTAAAGCATAAGCTGTAAAGGCTCCACCCTTATCTGAAAGGGGGCAGAGCTAGCAGATAATTTGCATTTAAAGAGACACACAAAATGGTGTGTTTTTGCTTCAACAAAGAAAAAAAAAAAAAAGAGGCATTTGCAGTACGTTTTAATAAATGATTCGTGACATTTTGAGTGTAAACTTCACAGATACATTCTGGGTACACTTATATAATGTCTTAAAATGGAATAACAGAACCACTTTAATGAGGGAATTAAATATGACAAAGAATTATTCCACACGGCACCATGGCTGCTGGTTTTCTTCTAATAAATGAACTCAATTCCTGACATTTAAATGTCATTCTGAACTATAGAGGGTGCACAGAAAGGTTACACTGCCCACAGGTAAACAACATGAAGAGAAGAGGCTAAAATGATAAACCTGACAGGCTTCTCTCTTTAGAAATCTGCTCAGGCTCTCGAAGAAAGTTAAAAACACAGTATAGCAAAGTAATTCTGAAAATAAAGAGTTACGCATTAAACCAACATGACTTTTATGCATGGATATGTTTCAATTGGCTACAGAACAGACTACTGTTAATCCAAGGACTTGCTTAGTTAATCTAATTAAGTTGCACTTTAAAGGGGACCTATTATGCAAAAATCACTTTTATACGAGGTTTAAAGACAGTTGTGGGGCAGCAGTGCATAAATATAACCATCTTCTAATGGTGAAAATGTATTAATTTTATTTTTTAAAATCATACTTTATAAAAAACAGCCTGCAGAAACACTTTAATCGACATCCTCCCTTTGTATGTGTCATCAGAGGGGAAAAGCCCCACCTACTAGGGACCATCTTTCCCTCATTAGCATAAGACGATAGTCTTGTTTTTGAATCTGCCACTATGCTGACACATATGCATCTGTAGATCCGCTCTCTTTTAAAAAGAGGGCAATCTCATTTGAATTTAAAGCAACAGTCGCCAAAACGGCACAAATTAGGCTCAAAGCCTGAAAGGGTCAGTTTTAGAGTTATAAAAGGTTATTTGTGTGGTGCTTTGAGCTGAAACTTCACACACACTCTCTAGGGACATCATAGACTTATTTTATATCTTGAAAAAGGTGTAAAATAGGTCCCCTTTAAGCAGAATCCTAGTACTTTGCAAAATAACTAGTAAAACATGATGTATTGTTATCATGGCAAAGATAAAAGAAATATAAGGAATATTAAAGATCAAAATATTGCAAAAGCAGGCATTTATATATAGTTGAGACACCCAAAATAGGGCTCGCAGGGCAAAGTTTGCCATGGTAACCTTTAATTTGGCCCGCCATCCCATCTGAGAAGAATTAGATATGAAGGTTGCGGCGAACGCCTTCAACAGAGATTGTCATTTCTAATTAAATGTAACCTTTTGTTTAGTTGTTGAGCTACTAAAAAGTAAACCTGAAATGTAATGATTTAATTAAATGTTGGGAATGAAGTAGATTTTTGTAAAATGTAAATACTTTCACTCGAAGATGGACAACACGAGATAGAGGTCTGCATAGAGGTCCGACCAGATTTCTGCGGCGCGGGAATAAATTTCCGAATAAATCGCGGGAGCGGTCGGTAACGGGTTTAATTTGGGACGGGAGSSGGCTGTCTAGCAATATCGCGGATATTGCCATGCGAATGAGAAAGAGCTTTGCCTGTGTGTGTGCTTGGTGCTTGTGTATGTTAGTGCGCGCGCGAATGAGAGAGAGAGAGAGAGAGAGAGAGAGAGAGAGAGAGAGAGAGAGAGAGAGAGAGAGAGAGAGAGAGAGAGAGAGAGAGAGAGAGAGAGAGGTTTGGTACTTGATACATGGTATTACAACCCTTTGAGCTTTTATAACAGCAAACGCCTGTGTGTCTGCTTGGTGCTTGTGTGTTAGTGCGCGCGCGTGTATGACAGAGAGAGAGCTTTGTCTGTGTGTGTGTGTGTGTGCTTGGTGCTGTTTGTGTGTGTTTATACAGACAGCTTGGCTGTCTGGACTGTATAGCTGGGAGATTTTTGGTTTTGTTCTCCCCCGCTCTTTAGCGGGATCGGGCGCGGCGGCCAGATAACAGGGCGGGTCAGGCAGCAGGAAAACAAATTCTTAATATAAGCGGGAGCGGTCGGGTTCGGGCTAAAACCTGGAGGGTGCGGGATTCAAAATTTAGTCCCGCGCAGATCTCTAACACGAGACATCGAAGAGCAAATCAAGGTTCAACTTGACTTGTGTATTTAGCATTGAACATAACTGTGTTATAAATGTGTTTTTTAATATTTTTATTGTAAGAAGTTTATTATAAAATATATAAAAAAAACAAAATTAGTAATATTATTGAAGTATATTTTTAATTTATTTTTAATATTAAGATGTACCTTTGGCCCACACCCTCAATCAAGTTTGGTTTCTGGCCCTTCATAAGAAAAAGTTTGGGCATCACTGATATACTGTATAGTATGTATATGAGGTAACGCTTTATTTTGTTGGTCCATTTGAGTAGTAGTAGACTGTCTGCTTAATATATGCTGACACTATATGAAGCTTTGCAAGTACTTATCATCTTACACTATCTGCACTACACTGAAATAAAAATTTTCATTAGTATTATTTTTATGTGACTTTTATATTGTCCGTTCATTACATTAAGCTATAATGAGAGCTGATATTTTGGTGAGTAAATGTTGCTCAGTTTTGATACAATTCCTGTGGCTCTTTTTAAGTTTCCACACAAATGTGTAATGGGGTAAAAATCTGCTGAAAAGATGCTTCAGAAAACACTGAATCACACATGGGCTTCATTTCAAGAGGTTATGGATGACAGTACTAACAAACAATCTACTGTAAGATGCTTATCCAGCTGATTCGTGTCCAAATCATGATATAGAATCATTAATATATGATCCTTCTGGAGCTGCAGGCTGGAGAAAATCAAGTTGTATATTTGGAGAACAAAAACTTTTTTGTTTTGTTGCCCAGAATGAGACTTGAATTAATTTATGGCATGTCTGTATTAGGTCTGAAACATTTCAAACTAAGAATACACAGTCGGTTTGAATTTCAACTAAAGCCTAAATGCAAGCATAAAATAAAATAAAATGAAATGAAAAAAAAAAAAAAAAATAAATAATAAAATAAAAAAAATAATAAAAATAAAATAAAATGAAAACAAAACAAAATAAAAAAATAAAATAAAATAAAACAAAATAAAATGAAAATAACTCAAAATAAAATAAAATAAAATAAAATAAAATAAAATAAAATAAAATAAAATAAAATAAAATAAAATAAAATAAAATAAAATAAAGAGGGCGGAGAAGGTCACAGATTTGAGTCCTGGCTGGGCCAGTTGGCATTTCTGTGTGGAGTTTGCATGTTCTCCCCGTGCTGGCATGGGTTTTCTCCTTATGCTCCGGTTTCCCCCATTGTCCAAAGACATGTGCTATAAGTGAATTGAATAAGCTAAATTGGCTGTAATGTACTATATGAGTGTGAATGAGTGTGTGTGGGTGTGATTAGTTGTAAAAGTAATAATAATTAAAAAAAAAAAAAGTAAAAAAGTATTAAAGTAATAATAACAACAGAGAGACAGCAAAATTAAACAAAAATACCAGCCAGTTTAGGAAACTTTCTAGGTTGTGAAAAAATGAAAAAAAATAAAAAAAAATAAAAAAAAATAAAAAAAAATAATATATATATATATATATATATATATATATATATATATATATATATATATATATATAATAAATGAATGATAATAATAATAATAATAATAATAATAATAAAACTGAAAAAATAAAAAATAAAACAAAAAAGTAATCAATAAAAAATACAAAGTTAAATAACATGTAAATAAATATTCCTGTGACATTTATCACATTTTGTAAAAAAAAAAACATAAAAATAAAAAATTACAAAAAAAAAACAAAAAAACAATATTAGTAAAAAAAAAACGTTTTTTCTAGCACTTTTAGATTTTTGTGATATTTAGCACAATTTCTGAACTGAAATAAAGAACAATAATAAAATTAAAATAAAATTAAAAAGACATTTGGTTTACCGTATATTGCAGTAAAATTTAATTAATATGTTTTAATGCAGTATACTTGCTTAGTGTCGTTTGAAGAAACTTTATTACTGATTTTCTGTTTGAGAATCACTAATAAAGCCTCTTCAAATTATGCTAAACAAGTATTAAATTTAATTCAAGCTTATTTGTCTAGCGCTCTTCACAATAATTATTGCTTCAAAACAGCTTTACAAAAGGTGCACATTATTGCATTAAAATCAAAGTCAGAAAAGTTAGGGTTATTAGTTACTTTATTAACTTTATTAGTTACTAATAACTTTAACTAGTAACTAATAGCTTTTAACAGTAAAAGTTATTATATACAAGCAAAAAACCTGCAGTTATACAGTATATAAGTGATGTCTATGTGTAGGTTCAATGAGGGGTAGTTGCATATTAAGTGAATGTGTTGTCCTTGAAGGTATAGTACATAAATACTTAATTTAATATTACTGCAATATTCGGTAACCCAAATTTACACGGCTTAAAATAACAAAAAAAGTAACACACAAACAAATTGAATGCATCTGCTAAATAAGCATACCTGCGACTTTGAGCACACTCTGTGAGGTGTGTGTGATGGGTGAAGTGACTCCCACAGGAGGATTGCGGCTCTTTCTGAAACTGCTCGTCTGTCCGAGACTCTGAGGTTTCTTCAGCTCTCCTTTATTCATCTTGTCCATCGCAGGACCGTCCGGCAGACGAGTTTTCCTCCACTTGCAGGACGGCTCACTTTTAAGGCTGCCGGTGTCATAAACTCCATCGGTTTTCCGTAAACATTTACTGTCCTCACTGTACCACGCCAGACCACTTTCCACCAAGGAACGCTTTTCTGCATCAGTCCGCAACTATAAAACACACACAGACAACAATATTAATAATACCAATAATAATTACAAAAAAAAGCATCCCTGCAACCTTTAGCACACTTTGGTGTGAAATAAGTAATTATAAGTATTATATTAATAATATACGGTTTATAATAGTAATTATTAGAGTTACTATTAGTGATATTGTCCTGTTTTTGTTTTAGTTTTTTTTATTTATTGTATATTTTAAAGATGTAACTATATCCCATAGTTTATACATAGTTAAAATGCTTTGGCAACACTGAAAAAAACATGCCAATAAAGAAATTAAACTAAACTGAGTAAAATATGTGAATGAATAAATAATAATAATAATAATAATAATAATAATAATAATAATAATAATAATAATAATAATAATAAATATAATAAATATAATAATAATAATAAATATAATAATAATAATAATAATAATAATAATAATAATAATAATACATAGAAAAAACAAACAAAAACAAAATCATTAAATCAAACATACACGCATACCAGGGACTTTTAGCACACTTAATGAAAAAATATAAACATAAATAAGCAAGAAAAAATCCGAAATTGCAGGTAAATACAGTAGGTGAGACTTTAATATGGCCATTACCGCCGACCATGTACTGTCGCCGCTCTAAAAAAGAAAGAACGTGTTTTATAGGTATGATAGCAGTTTGCAACTATGCCGCCAGGTGGCACAAAGTGACGAGATGCGAACAGACAGAAACAGCCTATACATTAGCTGTAAATACTCTGCATGTATGCTAAAATATGTAACCCTACTATTGCCATCCTTCCCCACCTGTCTACTTAGTTATTGTAATTATTAGAATTAATATTAGTAATATTGTCCTGTTTTTCACTTTTTCTCATTTATTGTATTTTGGGTTATTATTCTATTGATGTAAATGTATTCCATTATATACATAGTTAAAATTCTTTAGCAACACTAAAAAAATTATGCCAATAAAGAAATTAAATTGAACAGAATAACATCTAAAAATAAATAAATAAAAATATACTACAACAACAAATAATAATAATAATAATAATAATAATAATAATAATAATAATAATAATAATAATAATTCACAGAAAAAAAGCATCATATAAAACATATACACACATACCAGTGACTTTTAGCACAGTTAATGCAAAACATATAAAGGTATATAATAACAATACAAAATCTGAAATTGCAGGTAAATATGTATGCTAAAATATGTAACCCTACTATTGCCATCCTTCCCCACGTCTACTTAATTATTCTAATTATTAGAATTAACATTAGTGATATTGTCCTGTTTTTGTTAACTTTTTTCTCATTTATTGTTTTTTTATTGTTATTATTTTAAAGATGTAAATATATTCCATATTTTATACATAGTTAAAATGCTTTGGCAACACAAAAAATCATGGCAATAAAGAAATTAAACTAAATAGAATAATAACAATAATTATGTATATATATATATATATATATATATATATATATATATATATATATATATATATATATATATATATATATATATGTGTGTGTGTGTGTGTGTGTGTGTGTGTGTGTGTGTGTATACAGTATGTGTATGTATGTATGTATTGTGCTATCCTTCCCCACCTGTCTACTTAATTATTGTAATTATTAGAATTAACATTAGCTATATTCTCCTGTTTTGTTCACTTTTTTTCATTTATTGTATTTTTTTGTTATTATTTTAATGATGTAAATAAATTCCATATTTCAAATCAAATCACTTTTATTGACACATCATACCCAGCAAGTGTGCTATGATGAGTGAAAAGCTTAGCTATTTTATGCATAGCTAAAATGCTTTGGCAACACTGTAAAAAATTATGCCAATAAAGAAATTAAACTAAACGGAATTAAAAAAAATTATATATATATATATATATATATATATATATATATATATATATATATATATATATATATATATATATATATAATAAAATGTTAATGATATTAATTCACAGAAAAAAACAACAAACAAAAACAAAATCATCATTGTTTCTCAGTATACACCTTCTCGCTCCCTGCGGTCAGCTGATACTCTTACCCTTCAACAAGCACCCTGTAGACTACATCTATGGGGTAGAGAGATTTTTCTGTTGCTGCACCTAGTTTATGGAATGCTCTCCCTTACTCTGTAAGAAATGCTTCCACACTAGCTAGTTTTAAGATGCTAAAAACTCTTCCTTTTAAGATTGCATTTTTAGATTCTTGATTATTCTGTGTTTATATTTTAGAACTTTTTTGTATACTTGCATTTTATTGGATGTTTGATTTCTCTGTTGTTGTAGCGCTTTGGGTTTTAGAAAAGCGCATTATAAATAAAATGTATTATTATTATTATTATTATCATATAAAACATATACACACATAGCTCTCTTTCCATTCATGACTTACTTTCCCGCCTTAATTATGATGAAACAGTTTTTTTCAAGGTGAAATCACATGGATAAAAACTTCATGACACACTCACCAGTGCAAACACACCATGAATGATGCGCGTGTTTCTGTTATCTGGGAGGTAGAAACTACAAACCAAGACATGAAGATTAATATGAGGTCTTAAAGAGGCATGACGTCAAAAAAAAGTTCATCCTAACTCCAAAACTCCCTCTGAGATGCTTTTCTGTGCACATTAATGAAGTCTCAAGCCAAGCGCATTCCTCTGAAAGAAATATCTCCACATTAACATGCTATTTGAGGGTAAAAATATCGCAATGAAAGCGCCAGAATTGACGATGCCAAGAATATGGCATTTCTCTTTTCACAGCGTCCCGGAGTAAAGAGCAGATGGTGCATTGAGACGCATCTACAAAATTTCACATATCCATACAGTGATGATGTTACCATGGCAACACTGAAAGTCTATCAAGACCTATTGATGGCCTTTTTGCCCGTGTGAGCTTGAAAATTTGTCATTTGTTGCTTTTAATGAGGAAAAAACAAAGGTCTGGTTTGATTGGAAACTGACAAAAGTGCTTCATACAAGCAAACGACAAGCCCAATAGAAAACATCTACTCTTAATTCATCCCAAACACATGCATTTGAGCCGGTTCACAAGCTATCCTGGCCTGAATAGGCACTGTAAGAAATGTAGGGTTTCACAAATTTAATTCATGTTGTCCTAACACAAGTTAATTAAATTCCTTTAACAAATTTAAGTTGATTGAACATAAAACTATTAAATTGTCCCTAAAATTATCTCAAGAATCGTGTCTCAAGAACATTATTTTAAGATACAATTCTTCCTATTAATAAACCAAAATCTTTGACTTTTGCCTTAATAAACTCTAATTTGCTGCTTATAGACAATTACAATAGAAGTTGGGTTTAGGCATTACATTAAGGATGTAGATAATCATGTAGAATATGAACTTTAAACAGCAAGGTCTTTAATAAACAGCCAATATCATAATAATAGGCAGGTAAAAACCCTAGTTAAAAGTGATTATTGGTACTTAAACTAAACGTTACCACATACTGTAGTTAATATTTTGTAGCTTAAACGATTAATCGCATCCAAAATAAGTTTGTATTTACATAATGTGTGTGTATTTACTTTGTATAAATATTGTGTGTTTGTGTATATGTATATATATATATATATATATATATATATATATATATATATATATATATATATATATATATATATATATATATATATACATACATACATATATATATATATATACACACACACACACACACACACACACACAGTGCATATACAACAATTCCGTCTGGTTCTTGAATCTGACTGACTGATAGCCATGCAATATTTGGCCAGTAACAGCACTCGTACTGCCTCTTCACCCTTCATTCTTGTGTATTATTTCGCCCACATACAGCAACAAGCAGAGGACACTCTACAGTTTGACAAATATTGCTGCTGTTGGCCGATAATGTACTTTTGTGGCTGTTTTAGTCGAAAATGTTGTTTAGATTGCAACTACGCAGTTTATTTATATGGATAGTGCCTATTTTAAAATATTTATAATTTCTAAGAGACAGCGTGTCGGCGGTCAATAGCCTGTGTTTGAGCAAAGACGGTTGTCGATGTTCATCCACGAGATGGTGACAGAGGCGCATAATATATATATATATATATATATATATATATATATATATATATATATATATATATATATATATATATATATATATATACATATATGTATATGTATATATATATATATAAACCAAAATATTTACATGTATTTATATCTATTTATAATTTGTATTGTATTGTATTTGTAATATGTAATATGTATTTGTATGCAATTACTCGCAATTAAGCTTTTAACAACATTATAATAATATAATAATGATAATGATAATAATAATAATAATTGTAGTAATAAAAAAAAAAAAAAATAATAATAATAATAATAATAATAATATAATAATGATAATAATAATAATAATAATAATTGTAGTAATAAAAATTATAATAATAATAATTATTATTATTATTATGAATTTTTTCTTATCACAATTATTATTATTACCATTATAAATATAATAATAATAACTATAATAATAATAATAATAATAATAATAATAATAATAATAATAATAATAACAATAATAATAATAATGATAATAATAATAATAATAATAATAATAATAATAATAATAATAATAATAATTATTATTATTATTATTATTATTATTATTATTATTATTATTATTATTATTATTATTATTATTATTTGGGTTCCCCTATGACAAAAAATTGATTTTAGGGATTTTAGAAAATACAAGTAAATAAAATGTAATTTTACATTTTGTTATTGCCATACTTTCCCAACTGTCTGAATATTTTAAGTATTAATATAAACAAAGAATATTTTGAACTGCAAAGTTTTTTTTGTATTTTGTATTCGAATACAACTTTTCTGAATTGTCTTGCTTAAATATGCTTTAAGGTTTTATGACTTGCATAAAAGTCTACCACAAAATCCTGAGCATTGGATGAAGTCATTTTCAAAATTCTTTTTTGACATATTAGGGTCAAAGGTTTAACACAAGAGTTTCTTTTTAGTGCTCCATAATTCAAAATATACAGCAAAGGCAAGAAAAAAAAACATTTACATTTGTTGGTTACAATGCTGTATATAAGAGGCAAGTTAAGAGCATATCCCTTTATGAAAACCTTCAGAATATATTTATGAATAAAACGGTGAAGTTTGGTGCAAGTAAATGGTAATGAAATGGAGATTTATGGATCAATACTTTAGAAAAATTTATAAAAAAAAAATTATCTTTAAAATATATATTATTGTCACTGAAATCTACAGACACAAATTGATAAAGCGCAAAACAACAAACACATAAAAGTCTATTAAGGATGTTTTCTTTACATTAAGCTGAAAAGAAAATCTTCATGAAGAGCCAAAAATGTAGAATAAGTAAATATATATATATATATATATATATATAAATCTTGCCTTTTAAGATGCTTTCATAACATTAATTTCATAAGCTGTAAATTTAGGACACAACTATAACTATAAAATCTATACAGCTCATCAATGAAAGAAACATTCAGGCTGTTTTTTTAACTGCGAAAAACAGCTGACAACCAAACCAGAGACACAATAAATTGAAGACGACAGAAACACCAAACCACAGTCTGAAACCAGAGCCTGAAACTGTCAAACCATCTCGCTTTCTCTTGTAGTGACACTAAACAAACTCTCAGAGTTATTTTATGCCGGTGTTTACCAGAAAAACAATGTCAAAAACAGATGCGGAAGTCAATATGTGTCTTAGAATTTATATTTATTTTTAGTTTTAATCAGCGGTTGCATGTTCATATTTCATTTTAAGACAAACAACTTCACCGGTAATTATCTCTTTATACTGTTAAAATATCGTTATTTAAGAGCTGCGTGTTTCTTATGATTTATGCATGGTTTCCTTTTATGTATTTGTTTGTTGTGAATAAACGCCCTTTAGTGGCAAAACATTTAATGGAAATACAGTGCTTGGATTTGACTCTTATTTTAAATGATTTGATATATCAAATATTTTAAATAAACAATTTTAATAGATTTTTTTTATTATTTTATCTTATTTTACTTTTTTATTGTAAGTTTTTAATTTTTATTTTGTTCAATTAATTATATTTAATTTAATTACATTTTTATTACATTTTTTATATTTCATTTTATTTACAATTTTTATTTAACTTTAAATTTCATTAAATTCTATTTGATCAAATTTTTATATATATATTTTAAATTCAATTCAATTAAAACTTTTATGTGGGAAGTGGCAGACGCACTTTTCTGCCCGTTTTGTGTCATGTTTATAAATGAGCCCCAGCTCAGTTCAGAGTCTTACCATGACGGAGGAGTTGCGTCTGGAGCCCACAGGTGTGGTGGGTAGAGAGTTAAGAGATGAGCTGGCGTTCAGATCCTCCGAGCTCAGGTTATCAGATCCATCACTCAGACCACTGCTGATGGAGCTGCTCTCGTCCCAGCTGAACACAAACACACAGAAGAAGACGATCAGAAGAGACCAGAATAGCTAGAATGATGAGAAGAACGAAAAAGGTGAACACTACAGAATCACACCAGTGCATGTTTTACTGCATTCAGTGGGGTCATGAAGCTGTGAAATTCATTTAGTGTTAAGTTTATAAAGTCACACCTTCTTCTGAATTTTGAGTTTACAGTACTTCTCATGACTGATATTATAATATAACTTTTGGAGCAGATATCTTGTCAATCTTTACAGGACAAAAATGTGATATTAATTATTAAATATGCTATGTTCCTTTATGGGGTGAGGCAGTGGCGCAGAAGGTAGTGCTGTCGCCTCACAGCAAGAAGGTCGCTGGTTCGAACCTCAGCTCAGTTGGCGTTTCTGTGTGGAGTTTGCATGTTCTCCCTGCCTTCGCGTGGGTTTCCTCCGGGTGCTCCGGTTTCCCCCACAGTCCAAAGACATGCGGTACAGGTGAATTGGGTAGGCTAAATTGTCCATAGTGTATGAGTGTTAGTGTGTGTATGTTTCCCAGACATGGGTTGCAGCTGGAAGGGCATCCGCTGCGTAAAATCTTGCTGGATAAGTTGGCGGTTTATTCCGCTGTGTAATAATTGAATGAATGAATGTTCCTACACTGCATTCACTCAATCTTAATTTCACCCCAATATAGCATATCCCAGGAGAAGTAACTGAGATGTAGAAGAGCAAAATCATTTGTCAGTCCTTCATATGGAAACCTTTTCTGCTCCATTAGCTGACCCAGAAACAGACAGCAGGATCTCTACGGGACAGATGTCTTTACCATATGACCAGACACTCAGCTTACCACACAAGCTCAATCCCGTATCTACAGCACTTCCCAAAAAACATTACAGGGGATGCGGAAGAGCAATTCCATGAAAATATCAACCATGCCATGAAAAAAAATTAAGTTTTCATTAAAATAGCGAAACCCTCTCTAAGTTGTTTGTGTAGGCTTTTACAGTTTACAGTACAGTGGTCCCTCGCTTATAACAGGGTTCACATTTCGCAGCCTCACAGTTTTGCTGATTTTTTTTTTAAGTGTGTGTGCAATTTGACATGCTTTTTTTAATAACGCACTGTGTTCTGCAGCCTGATTGGCTGTAGACTACTGTCAATCAATCTCCTCCATGTCTCCTGTACAGTACAGAATGTGTTCAGCTTGCCGAATTAATGTAAATGTTCGATTGGTAGCAGTGTGAGTTCCAACAAGGATGCAAAAAGGGTTGTAACTGTCCGCAGCAAAACCATCGTAAAGGGGTTGCACATTGGATGTGCCGCACCATGCATTTTAGGGTGCTTTCACACCTACACTTTTGTTTCGGAACGTATCTCGTTTGCCCAGTTAGCGTGGTTCGTTTGGAATGTGAACAGGGCAATCGCGCTCTGTTCCGCGCCAAAGTAATCGCTCCGAGATCGCTTGAATGAGGTGGTCTCGGCTCGATTGAAACGAACCCTGGAGCGGTTTGATTGCAGTGAGAAAGCGATCCGATCCGAGCGCGGATATATCAATGTGTTTTATGGATATGTAATAGGCATACGGCTATATGAAGAGAGAATTATGAGTAGGGCGGGAAGTTTTGCGAGTCTCCGGATGCCCGCAAACGAGTGATGATCTCCCGGTAATCTCGTGTCTCCCTCCCGGTCCTCAAATAGGCATCGTCGTGCACCCTTCTCACCCCTCCCCACCGCGTCTCTCCTCAGACACGTTGCGCGCACCCTGTCGATCACCACTAAACCACCACCTCTCCTGACAGCTTAGCGGGATGCTGCAAAATAAACCCTGACACTCTGACCAATGTAAGGAGAGTTTACTCGCACGTGACTTGTTTTAGCTCTTTTGGTCCGATTAGAAACTTTGCAGTGTGAAAGCAAATCGCTCCAAGAGCAAAGAGCAACAATGTAACATTTGTAATTTCTGTTTCGGAACAACTGAATCGATTCACAGGTGTGAAAGCACCCTTAGAATTGTAAAAAAAAAAGGTCAGGGTAAACACACTGGTGCTGCAAGTCAGCGGCTGTCTGCGGTGCCCAGCCGCCGGTCAACCATTTCGTTTTACCTCTGTAAATGAATGAAATACAGTAGTTTACTCTAAAAATGAGAAATTATTTTTTACGGTTTGTACCGTATTTTTAACAGTGAAATACTGGCAACCACAGCTGCTGTTTTTTAATCGCAAATTACACGGATTTATTTTTCACAGTGTAGTTTTGGACAATATAAACAGATGTTTCAATATAATGTGAACAAATACTTTCTATTGGAATTCATGTTTTAGGCTTTTACTGCAAATGTCACATGCATAACTCTTCTCAGATGTAAAAGTGAATGATGGGTAGTGATTAAAGAGGGTTAAAATAGCATAGAGACTGTTTCTAAGGTCAGTGAGTTTATAAAGCGCGAGTCCTGCAACTGTGGGTTTGTCCATCTGCTCTGAACGAGGGAAAGCCACACTGGATCATCAAGGATTCATCTGCAGTCCCGCATCACCAAGAGGAGATTCAAGCCCAAAAAGCGTACATGTGAACACAGATGCACTGCAAGCTCTGCATATTTCCAAGATCTGCTAATTCTATTACGTTCATGTTTTATGACCTGTCCTCTTCATAAGTCAATGCGTTTACTATTCATAACTACAAATTCAGCAAGTATTAATGCAAGTATTAATCCATCATCTCTCTCTCTCTGTCTGTTCATTTCTTTGTCTGTCCATCTGTATATCTGTCAATCTGTCCATCTGTTTGTCCGTCCGTCGGTCTGTCCATCTTTCTGTCTGTCTGTTTGTCCCTCCGTCTGGCCATCAGTCCATCTCTTCATTGGTCTGTCCATCTGTCTGTTTGATTGTCCGTCTGTCCATCCGTCTATCTGTCCATCTCTTCATCTATCTGTCTGTCCAACAGTTTGTCTGTCTGTGTCTCTGTCTGTCTGTCTGTCCATCTGTCAAATGGTCTGTCTCTCAGCCTGTCCATCTTTCTGTCTGTTTCCATCTGTCCATCCTTCTGTCTGTCCATCTCTTCATCTGTCTGTCTGTCCATTTGTCAGTCTCTCAGCCTGTCCATACGTCTGCCTGTCTGTGTTTCCATCTGTCCATCCGTCTGTCTGTCCATTTTTTCATGTCTGTCTATCAGTTTTTTTCTGTCTGTCCATCTGTTCGTCTGTCTGTCCTTCATTCTGTCTATCTGTCCATCAGTTTGTCAGTCTGTCCATCTGTCAATCAGCCTGTCCATCCGCCTGTCTGTCTGTGTTTCCATCTTTCCATCCGTCTATCTGTCTGTCCATATCTTCATCTATATGTCCATCTGTTTGTCTATCCATCCTTCTGTCTGTTCGTCTATCCATCTTATCATCTGTCTGTCTCTCTGTCTGTTCGTTTGTCCATCTGTTCCTCAGTCTATCCATCAGTTTGTCAGTCATACCATCTGTCAGTCTGTCTGTTTCTCAGCCTGTCTATCTTTCTGTCTGTTTCCATCTGTCCATCCTTCTGTCTGTCCATCTCTTCATCTGTCTGTCTGTCCATTTGTCAGTCTCTCAGCCTGTCCATCCGTCTGTCTGTCCATTTCTTCATGTCTGTCTATCAGTTTTTTTCTGTCTGTCCATCTGTTCGTCTGTCTGTCCTTCATTCTGTCTATCTGTCCATCAGTTTGTCAGTCTGTCCATCTGTCAATCAGCCTGTCCATCCGCCTGTCTGTCTGTGTTTCCATCTTTCCATCCGTCTATCTGTCTGTCCATATCTTCATCTATATGTCCATCTGTTTGTCTATCCATCCTTCTGTCTGTTCGTCTATCCATCTTATCATCTGTCTGTCTCTCTGTCTGTTCGTTTGTCCATCTGTTCCTCAGTCTATCCATCAGTTTGTCAGTCATACCATCTGTCAGTCTGTCTGTTTCTCAGCCTGTCTATCTTTCTGTCTGTTTCCATCTGTCCATCCTTCTGTCTGTCCATCTCTTCATCTGTCTGTCTGTCCATTTGTCAGTCTCTCAGCCTGTCCATCCGTCTGTCTGTCCATTTCTTCATGTCTGTCTATCAGTTTTTTTCTGTCTGTCCATCTGCTCGTCTGTCTGTCCTTCATTCTGTCTATCTGTCCATCAGTTTGTCAGTCTGTCCATCTGTCAATCAGCCTGTCCATCCGCCTGTCTGTCTTTCCATCTTTCCATCCGTCTGTCTGTCTGTCCATCTCTTCATCTATCTGTCCATCTGTTTATCTATCCATCCTTCTGTCTGTTCGTCTATCCATCTTATCATCTGTCTGTCTCTCTGTCTGTTCGTTTGTCCATCTGTTCCTCTGTCTATCCATCAGTTTGTCAGTCAGACCATCTGTCAGTCTGTCTGTTTCTCAGCCTGTCTATCTTTCTGTCTGTCTGTCTGTCTGTCTGTCCATCTCTTCATCTGTCAATCTGTCTGTCTGTCTTTCTGTCTGTATGTTCATCTGTAAATCAGTTTGTCTGTCTGTACATCTGTTAATATGTCTGTCTCTCAGCCTGTCCATCTTTCTGTCTGTCTGTCTGTGTTTCCATCTGTCCATCCACCTCTCTGTCCATCTGTTTATCTATCCATCCTTCTGTCTGTTCGTCTATCCATCTTATCATCTGTCTGTCTCTCTGTCTGTTCGTCTGTCCATCTGTTCCTCTGTCTATCCATCAGTTTGTCAGTCAGACCATCTGTCAGTCTGTCTGTCTCTCAGCCAGTCCATCTTTCTGTCTGTCTGTCTGTCTTTCCATCTGTCCATCTTTTCATCTGTCTGTCTGTCTCTCTGTCTGTATGTTCATCTGTAAATCAGTTTGTCTGTCTGTCCATCTGTTAATATGTCTGTCTCTCAGCCTGTCCATCTTTCTGTCTGTCTGTCTGTGTTTCCATCTGTCCATCCACCTCTCTGTCCATCTGTTCGTCTGTTTGTCTATCAGTTTGTCAGTCAGACCATCTGTCAGTCTGTCTGTCTCTCAGGCTGTCCATCTTTCTGTTTGTCTGTCTGTCTGTGTTTCCATCTGTCCATCCGCCTCTCTGTCCTTCTCTTCATCTGTCAATCCATCTGTCTGTCTCTCTGTCTGTATGTTCATTTGTCCATCAGTTTGTCTGTCTGTCCATCTGTTAATATGTCTGTCTCATAGCCTGTCCATCTTTCTGTCTGTCTGTCCATCCATCTCTGCATCTGTCTCTCTATCAGTTTGTCCATCCTTCTTTCTTTTTGTCCATCTCTGCATCTGTCTCTCTATCAGTTTGTCCATCATTCTTTCTTTCTGTCCATTTCTGCATCTGTCTGTCCATCAGTTTGTCTGCCCATCAATCTGTCTGTCTTTCAGCCTGTCCATTTTTCTGTCTGTCTGCCTGTTTTCATCTGTCCACCAGTTTGTCTGTCAGTCCACCTGTCTATCTGTCCGTCCTTCTATCTGTCTGTTTGTCCATCTCTTCATCTGTTTGTCTGTCTGTCTGTCCATCTCTTCATCTGTCTGTCCATCTGTCAATCTATCTGTCTGTCAGCCTGTTAATCTTTCTGTCTGTCTGTCCATCTCTTCATCTGTGTGCCCATCTGTCTGTTCATCCATTATTCTTTCGGTTTAACTATCTGTCTGTCCGTTTGTCCGTCCATCATCTCATCGCCAGTCTGTCCATTTGTTCATCTGTCTGTCCATCCATCTTTCTGGCTGCCTATCGGTCCAACTATCTGTCTCTTAGTCTGTTTGTCTTTCTGTCTGCCTGTCCGTCTGTCTGTCTCTTGATCTGTCTGTCTGTCTCTAGATTTGTCCATTTGACTGTACATCTATCCCACTGTCTGTACTTATGTCTGTCCATATGTCTGTCTTTCTGCCTGTCTATTTGTCCATCCATCGGTCTCTGTCTGTCGGCCTGTCTATCTGTCCATCTATATGTCTATTCATCTGTCTATTTGTCTGTCTCTTGGTCTATCTGTCTGTCCCCATCTCTCTCTGTCTGTCTCTATGTCCATCCGTCTATCTCCCTGTCCGTCTGTCTGCCATCATGCTTTTCTAAAGTACTTAGTGGTTTCCGACTCAGCAGAGTCTACGGAGATGGAAAAGGGAATTACGGGTGCCAAAGAATCAGTGGACAAAAATGGCTTGTTGATGTTCGGCAGAGCAGCTGAAGGAGCCAGCAATTTGTGCTAATTACAGGTTGTGCGGGCAGAAAGGGGAGAGAATGGACTTGCCTACATGTCTCTACGACTCCCGCAACAACATTTCTGAATGCTTTTCTTTTCCACATCAATTTCTGTTTCCACCCCTTTGAAAAGTAATGGTGGCACACTGGAGCCAAAAGCTGGTCCACGTCTGCGTCAGCTACTTTGAGCCTCATCTGAACAGGAACGGTGATTGCTGATGTATTACATAACGTAAAGAGCAAAGAACAAGACTAACGTTTAGATTTTCTAAAGCAAATAAGAGTGGTTTCCATATGCAAAGCTCATTGGCTTTTGCATGCTAAAGTGTTTATTACAGTTTTTCTCAGTCGCTTTGGTGCATTTCTCACACTATTTACATTTGCACAACAGTTCATGCATTTCTCAAAACAATTAGTCATTTGTGCACATCCTAGTAGCAGTTTCTCATTCCTTTCAACAAATTGTGAATGCTTTTGGACAAGCATCAATTGCAGCATACAACTCGCTGCTATTTATAACAT